>NW_023994912.1:0-194419 GCF_015586225.1 Lucilia sericata | reverse complement strand
CAAAAATGCGGTAATTTAAGGCTCCGATATGGTTGCAAATAACTTTTATAGTTTCATCATGTTATAACAGTCGTTTATATATCTTTTTATTGCATTATAGTTGCCATTTGCTTGGTATATAATTATTCCATAATATATTTTTGGAAAATGGCCAATTGGATAGATCGGTAGAATTATTTCACAGCTTTAAAAACGCGGTAGTTTGAGGTTCCGATATGGCTGCAAATAACATTGACAGTTTTCACGCTATGACAGTCATTTATGCATCATTTTAAAGCATTATGATTGCACTTTAATATGGTATATCATTTGTAGCATAATGTGTATTTTTACAAATTGGTCAATTTGATAGATCGGTAGAATTATTGTTCTATGTTTAATAAACGCAAGTAATCTGAGGTTCCGATATGGTTGCAATTAACTTGGCAGTTTTCGTGCTAGGACAATCGTTTATGCACCATTTTAAAGCATTAAAATTGCCATTTGTTTTGGTATATAATTTATTGCATAATGTATTTTTAGAAAATGGCCAATTGGATAGATCGGTAGAATTATTTTCCCAGGTTTTAAAAAGGCGGTAATTTGAGGGTTCCGATATGGTTGTGAATAACTTTGGACAGTTTCATGCTATGACAGTCATTTATGCATCATTTTAAAGCATTATGATTGCACTTTAATTTGGTATATCATTTGTGGCATAATGTGTTCGTCTAAAAAATGGTCAATTTGATGGATCGGTAGAATTATTGTTCTATGTTTAAAAACGCGGTAATTTGAGGTTCGATATGGTTGCAAATAACTTTGACAGTTTTCATGCTAGGGCAATAGTTAATGCATCATTTTAAAGCATTACAGTTGCACTTATTTTGGTGTATAATTTGTGGCATAATGAATTTTACAAAAGTTGGATAGATCGGTATATTTATTGGTACAGGTTTAAAAATGCGGTAATTCAAGGCTCCGATATGGTTGCAAATAACTTTTATAGTTTTCATATTATAACAGTCGTTTATATATCTTTTTATGCATTATAGTTGCCATTTGTTTTGGTATATAATTTATTGCATAATATATTTTTAGAAAATTGCCAATTGGATAGATCGGTAGAATTGTTTTCACAGCTTTAAAAAGGCGGTAATTTGAGGGTTCCGATATGGTTGCAAATAACATTGACATTTTTCATGCTATGACAGTCATTTATGCATCATTTTAAAGCATTATGATTGCACTTTAATATGGTATATAATTTGTAGCATAATGTGTGTTTTTACAAATGGTCAATTTGATAGATCGGTAGAATTATTGTTCTATGTTTAATAAAGCATTAATCTGAGGTTCCGATATGGTTGCAATTAACTTTGGCAGTTTTCGTGCTAGGACAGTCGTTTATGCACCATTTTAAAGCATTAAAATTGCCATTTGTTTTGGTATATAATTTATTGCATAATGTATTTTTAAGAAAATGGCCAATTGGGATAGATTGGTAGAATTATTTTCCCAGGTTTAAAAAGGCGGTAATTTGAGGTTCCGATATGGTTGTGAATAACTTTGACAGTTTTCATGCTATGACAGTCATTTATGCATCAGTTTAGAGCATTATGATTGCACTTTAATTTGGTATATCATTTGTGGCATAATGTGTTCGTTCTAAAAATGGTCAATTTGATGATCGGTAGAATTATTGTTCTATGTTTAAAAACGCGGTAATTTGAGGTTCCGATATGGTTGCAAATAACTTTGACAGTTTCATGCTAGGGCAATAGTTTATGCATCATTTTAGAGCATTACAGTTGCACTTTATTTTGGTGTATAATTTGTGGCATAATGAATTTTTACAAAGTTGGATAGATCGGTATATTTATTGGTACAGGTTTAAAATGCGGTAATTCAAGGCTCCGATATGGTTGCAAATAACTTTTATAGTTTTCATATTATAACAGTCGCACAGTGGTATAGGAAAAAAAAAAGAGGGAAATAATTCGGTAACTTCTAAACGGTTAATCCGATTTTAATGAAATTTGGTATGCACAAGAGGAGGTGTTGTCGAGTTTAGGTTTTGAATTTGGACCTTATAGGCAACCAGGGGCCCGGCGGGGGGTCCTCAAATTAGGACACCTCGGCTATGTTAAATTTTTTAAAACGATCCTATTTCTTCATTTGAGTTCCGATTTAAAAAAATTTCGTATATAGAATCTCCTCATCGAGCACTATAAAAAATGTCGTCATAGCAGTAAATTATCTCTTATAGTTAGGAGATCTTCGCATTTGAATATTAAATTTTTAAAATTTTTACCGTTCTTACTTTAGTTTTTTGATAATAGCGGGTCCAAATATTCCCGATTTTCGCCATTTCTTTTTTTATTCGCTTAACAACAAGTTTATATATCAAGCAGTGAAAGAATTATGTAAAATCATGACTGAGTCCAAAGTTATAGGCATTTTAATTTAAAAATTAAAAAAGGCGATTTTTTGCCATTTTTTTGGGAAAAAAGTATCTTTTTCTTTTTAAGTTATCTAAAAAGTTTCTAAGAAGATGTATATAGAATTTATACTTTTTGAAAAGCTGACTTTACATAAAATACGATAAATGAAACAAAACCTAAAAATTTTTGATACCGAGGGGACCAGGTCCATCCAAAAACCCTATTTTTTTATAGAAAATTCAATTTTGAGCAAAAATTCTCAAATCGCATAGTCGATATCAAATTATAGTGACCTGTTTTATATGACCCAATATGTTCTTAATCATTTTGTAACGGGTTTCGATAACCCCGCCCCTGGTATGGATATAATAGGCAAAAAACCAAAAAATCCCATTTTTGGGATTTTTTAAAACTTTTTTGGGAATTCCGGGATTTCTAATAAGAAAATTCGAAATTTTATTTAATTTTGGATTTTGAGTAAAAAAATCTACCTAACTGTAAAATTTCATCAAAAAATATTCATAAATAAAATTTTTTATTGCAATTTGAAAAATTTGTATCTTCGCAAAACTGAATAAAAAACATTTTTAATTTTTTTTAAAAAAGTATTCCGCGAATTTTTTAATTTTTCAAAATTATATACAGTTTTGAAAAATAGACAAAATTACCTTTCCATTGATATATAACATGCCTACCTAATGTTTTTTAAGTGACAAATTAATTAGGGAAAACTCAACATCTTTTAGAGAATTTACCTAGCACTATTATTTTCATCCATAACGTTAACTCTTAAATTTGTTACATATATTAAAAATTTTCAGGTATTATTTTTTAAACTGTAATGATTTTTACCCCTATAGGTCACTTTAATAGGTAGCTTATTAAAGTGACCTATTGAGGAAAATTCATTACATAAGGATACGTTAGACATATTAGGTAGAATATCATAACCCTTTAAAAAATAATTTAATTTAAGTACCTGTAATTAATATATAAGACAGGTTTATATCTGTTTTTTATAGTGCTCGATGAGGAGATTCTATATACGAAATTTTTTTTAAATCGGAACTCAAATGAAGAAATAGGATCGTTTTAAAAATTTAACATAGCCGAGGTGTCCTAATTTGAGGACCCCCCGCCGGGCCCCTGGTTGGCCTATAAGGTCCAAATTCAAAACCTAAACTCGACAACACCTCCTCTTTGTGCATACCAAATTTCATTAAAATCGGATTAACCGTTTAGAAGTTACCGAATTATTTCCCTCTTTTTTTTTTCCTATACCACTGTGAGTCGTTTATATATCTTTTTATTGCATTATAGTTGCCATTTGTTTTGGTATATAATTTATTGCATAATATATTTTTAGAAAATTGCCAATTGGATAGATCGGTAGAATTATTTTCACAGCTTTAAAAAGGCGGTAATTTGAGGTTCCGATATGGTTGCAAATAACATTGACAGTTTTCATGCTATGACAGTCATTTATGCTTCATTTTAAAGCATTATGATTGCACTTTAATATGGTATATAATTTGTAGCATAATGTGTGTTTTTACTAATTGGTGAATTTGATAGATCGGTAGAATTATTGTTCTATGTTTAATAAATGCGGTAATTTGAGGTTCCGATATGGTTGCAAATAACTTTGACAGTTTTCATGCTAGGGCAATAGTTTATGCATCATTTTAAAGCATTACAGTTGCACTTTGTTTTTGTGTATAATTTGTGGCATAATGAATTTTTACAAAAATTGGATAGATCGGTATATTTGTTGGTACAGGTTTAAAAATGCGGTAATTTAAGGCCCCGATATGGTTGCAAATAACTTTTATAGTTTTCATGTTATAACAGTCGTTTATACATCTTTTTATTGCATTTTAGTTGCCATTTGTTTTGGTATATAATTTATTGCATAATGTATTTTTAGAAAATGGCCAATTGGATAGATCGGTAGAATTATTTTCCCAGGTTTAAAAAGGCGGTAATTTGAGGTTCCGATATGGTTGTGAATAACTTTGACAGTTTTCATGCTATGACAGTCATTTATGCACCATTTTAAAGCATTATGATTGCACTTTAATTTGGTATATCATTTGTGGCACAATGTGTTCGTTTAAAAAATGGTCAATTTGAAGGATCGGTAGAATTATTGCTCTATGTTTAAAAACGCGGTAATTTGAGGTTCCGATATGGTTGCAAATAACTTTGACAGTTTTCATGCTATGACAGTCATTTATATATCAGTTTAGAGCATTATGATTGCACTTTAATTTGGTATATCATTTGTGGCATAATGGGTTCGTCTAAAAAATGGTCAATTTGATGGATCGGTAGAATTATTGTTCTATGTTTAAAAACGCGGTAATTTGAGGTTCCGATATGGTTGCAAATAACTTTGACAGTTTTCATGCTAGGGCAATAGTTTATGCATCATTTTAAAGCATTACAGTTGCACTTTGTTTTTGTGTATAATTTGTGGCATAATGAATTTTTACAAAAATTGGATAGATCGGTATATTTATTGGTACAGGTTTAAAAATGCGGTAATTTAAGGCCCCGATATGGTTGCAAATAACTTTTATAGTTTTCATGTTATAACAGTCGTTTATACATCTTTTTATTGCATTTTAGTTGCCATTTGTTTTGGTATATAATTTATTGCATAATGTATTTTTAGAAAATGGCCAATTGGATAGATCGGTAGAATTATTTTCCCAGGTTTAAAAGGCGGTAATTTGAGGTTCCGATATGGTTGTGAATAACTTTGACAGTTTTCATGCTATGACAGTCATTTATGCATCATTTTAAAGCATTATGATTGCACTTTAATTTGGTATATCATTTGTGGCACAATGTGTTCGTCTAAAAATTGGTCAATTTGAAGGATCGGTAGAATTATTGTTCTATGTTTAAAAACGCGGTAATTTGAGGTTCCGATATGGTTGCAAATAACTTTGACAGTTTTCATGCTAGGGCAATAGTTTATGCATCATTTTAAAGCATTACAGTTGCACTTTATTTTGGTGTATAATTTGTGGCATAATGAATTTTTACAAAAATTGGATAGATCGGTATATTTATTGGTACAGGTTCAAAAATGCGGTAATTTAAGGCTCCGATATGGTTGCAAATAACTTTTATAGTTTTCATGTTATAACAGTCGTTTATATATCTTTTTATTGCATTATAGTTGCCATTTGTTTTGGTATATAATTTATTGCATAATATATTTTTAGAAAATTGCCAATTGGATAGATCGGTAGAATTATTTTCCCAGGTTTAAAAAGGCGGTAATTTGAGGTTCCGATATGGTTGTGAATAACTTTGACAGTTTTCATGCTATGACAGTCATTTATGCATCATTTTAAAGCATTATGATTGCACTTTAATTTGGTATATCATTTGTGGCATAATGTGTTCGTCTAAAAAATGGTCAATTTGATGGATCGGTAGAATTATTGTTCTATGTTTAAAAACGCGGTAATTTGAGGTTCCGATATGGTTGCAAATAACTTTGACAGTTTTCATGCTAGGGCAATAGTTAATGCATCATTTTAAAGCATTACAGTTGCACTTTATTTTGGTGTATAATTTGTGGCATAATGAATTTTTACAAAAGTTGGATAGATCGGTATATTTATTGGTACAGGTTTAAAAATGCGGTAATTCAAGGCTCCGATATGGTTGCAAATAACTTTTATAGTTTTCATGTTATAACAGTCGTTTATATATCTTTTTATTGCATTATAGTTGCCATATGTTTGGTATATAATTTATTGCATAATATATTTTTAGAAAATTGCCAATTGGATAGATCGGTAGAATTATTTTCACAGCTTTAAAAAGGCGGTAGTTTGAGGTTCCGATATGGTTGCAAATAACATTGACATTTTTCATGCTATGACAGTCATTTATGCATCATTTTAAAGCATTATGATTGCACTTTAATATGGTATATAATTTGTAGCATAATGTGTGTTTTTACAAATTGGTCAATTTGATAGATCGGTAGAATTATTGTTCTATGTTTAATAAAAGCAGTAATCTGAGGTTCCGATATGGTTGCAATTAACTTTGGCAGTTTTCGTGCTAGGACAGTCGTTTATGCACCATTTTAAAGCATTAAAATTGCCATTTGTTTTGGTATATAATTTATTGCATAATGTATTTTAAGAAAATGGCTAATTGGATAGATCGGTAGAATTATTTTCCCAGGTTTAAAAAGGCGGTAATTTGAGGTTCCGATATGGTTGTGAATAACTTTGACAGTTTTCATGCTATGACAGTCATTTATGCATCAGTTTAGAGCATTATGATTGCACTTTAATTTGGTATATCACTTGTGGCATAATGTGTTCGTCTAAAAAATGGTCAATTTGATTGATCGGTAGAATTATTGTTCTATCTTTAAAAACGCGGTAATTTGAGGTTCCGATATGGTTGCAAATAACTTTGACAGTTTTCATGCTAGGGCAATAGTTTATGCATCATTTTAGAGCATTACAGTTGCACTTTATTTTGGTGTATAATTTGTGGCATAATGAATTTTTACAAAAGTTGGATAGATCGGTATATTTATTGGTACAGGTTTAAAAATGCGGTAATTCAAGGCTCCGATATGGTTGCAAATAACTTTTATAGTTTTCATATTATAACAGTCGTTTATATATCTTTTTATTGCATTATAGTTGCCATTTGTTTTGGTATATAATTTATTGCATAATATATTTTTAGAAAATTGCCAATTGGATAGATCGGTAGAATTGTTTTCACGGCTTTAAAAAGGCGGTAATTTGAGGTTCCGATATGGTTGCAAATAACATTGACATTTTTCATGCTATGACAGTCATTTATGCATCATTTTAAAGCATTATGATTGCACTTTAATATGGTATATAATTTGTAGCATAATGTGTGTTTTTACAAATTGGTCAATTTGATAGATCGGTAGAATTATTGTTCTATGTTTAATAAAAGCAGTAATCTGAGGTTCCGATATGGTTGCAATTAACTTTGGCAGTTTTCGTGCTAGGACAGTCGTTTATGCACCATTTTAAAGCATTAAAATTGCCATTTGTTTTGGTATATAATTTATTGCATAATGTATTTTAAGAAAATGGCCAATTGGATAGATTGGTAGAATTATTTTTCCAGGTTTAAAAAGGCGGTAATTTGAGGTTCCGATATGGTTGTGAATAACTTTGACAGTTTTCATGCTATGACAGTCATTTATGCATCAGTTTAGAGCATTATGATTGCACTTTAATTTGGTATATCATTTGTGGCATAATGTGTTCGTCTAAAAAATGGTCAATTTGATTGATCGGTAGAATTATTGTTCTATGTTTAAAAACGCGGTACTTTGAGGTTCCGATATGGTTGCAAATAACTTTGACAGTTTTCATGCTAGGGCAATAGTTTATGCATCATTTTAGAGCATTACAGTTGCACTTTATTTTGGTGTATAATTTGTGGCATAATGAATTTTTACAAAAGTTGGATAGATCGGTATATTTATTGGTACAGGTTTAAAAATGCGGTAATTCAAGGCTCCGATATGGTTGCAAATAACTTTTATAGTTTTCATATTATAACAGTCGTTTATATATCTTTTTATTGCATTATAGTTGCCATTTGTTTTGGTATATAATTTATTGCATAATATATTTTTAGAAAATTGCCAATTGGATAGATCGGTAGAATTATTTTCACAGCTTTAAAAAGGCGGTAATTTGAGGTTCCGATATGGTTGCAAATAACATTGACAGTTTTCATGCTATGACAGTCATTTATGCTTCATTTTAAAGCATTATGATTGCACTTTAATATGGTATATAATTTGTAGCATAATGTGTGTTTTTACTAATTGGTGAATTTGATAGATCGGTAGAATTATTGTTCTATGTTTAATAAATGCGGTAATTTGAGGTTCCGATATGGTTGCAAATAACTTTTACAGTTTTCATGCTAGGGCAATAGTTTATGCATCATTTTAAAGCATTACAGTTGCACTTTGTTTTTGTGTATAATTTGTGGCATAATGAATTTTTACAAAAATTGGATAGATCGGTATATTTGTTGGTACAGGTTTAAAAATGCGGTAATTTAAGGCCCCGATATGGTTGCAAATAACTTTTATAGTTTTCATGTTATAACAGTCGTTTATACATCTTTTTATTGCATTTTAGTTGCCATTTGTTTTGGTATATAATTTATTGCATAATGTATTTTTAGAAAATGGCCAATTGGATAGATCGGTAGAATTATTTTCCCAGGTTTAAAAAGGCGGTAATTTGAGGTTCCGATATGGTTGTGAATAACTTTGACAGTTTTCATGCTATGACAGTCATTTATGCACCATTTTAAAGCATTATGATTGCACTTTAATTTGGTATATCATTTGTGGCACAATGTGTTCGTCTAAAAAATGGTCAATTTGAAGGATCGGTAGAATTATTGCTCTATGTTTAAAAACGCGGTAATTTGAGGTTCCGATATGGTTGCAAATAATTTTGACAGTTTTCATGCTATGACAGTCATTTATATATCAGTTTAGAGCATTATGATTGCACCTTAATTTGGTATATCATTTGTGGCATAATGGGTTCGTCTAAAAAATGGTCAATTTGATGGATCGGTAGAATTATTGTTCTATGTTTAAAAACGCGGTAATTTGAGGTTCCGATATGGTTGCAAATAACTTTGACAGTTTTCATGCTAGGGCAATAGTTTATGCATCATTTTAAAGCATTACAGTTGCACTTTGTTTTTGTGTATAATTTGTGGCATAATGAATTTTTACAAAAATTGGATAGATCGGTATATTTATTGGTACAGGTTTAAAAATGCGGTAATTTAAGGCCCCGATATGGTTGCAAATAACTTTTATAGTTTTCATGTTATAACAGTCGTTTATACATCTTTTTATTGCATTTTAGTTGCCATTTGTTTTGGTATATAATTTATTGCATAATGTATTTTTAGAAAATGGCCAATTGGATAGATCGGTAGAATTATTTTCCCAGGTTTAAAAAGGCGGTAATTTGAGGTTCCGATATGGTTGTGAATAACTTTGACAGTTTTCATGCTATGACAGTCATTTATGCATCATTTTAAAGCATTATGATTGCACTTTAATTTGGTATATCATTTGTGGCACAATGTGTTCGTCTAAAAAATGGTCAATTTGAAGGATCGGTAGAATTATTGTTCTATGTTTAAAAACGCGGTAATTTGAGGTTCCGATATGGTTGCAAATAACTTTGACAGTTTTCATGCTAGGGCAATAGTTTATGCATCATTTTAAAGCATTACAGTTGCACTTTATTTTGGTGTATAATTTGTGGCATAATGAATTTTTACAAAAATTGGATAGATCGGTATATTTATTGGTACAGGTTCAAAAATGCGGTAATTTAAGGCTCCGATATGGTTGCAAATAACTTTTATAGTTTTCATGTTATAACAGTCGTTTATATATCTTTTTATTGCATTATAGTTGCCATTTGTTTTGGTATATAATTTATTGCATAATATATTTTTAGAAAATTGCCAATTGGATAGATCGGTAGAATTATTTTCACAGCTATAAAAAGGCGGTAATTTGAGGTTCCGATATGGTTGCAAATAACATTGACAGTTTTCATGCTATGACAGTCATTTATATATCAGTTTAGAGCATTATGATTGCACTTTAATTTGGTATATCATTTGTGGCATAATGGGTTCGTCTAAAAAATGGTCAATTTGATGGATCGGTAGAATTATTGTTCTATGTTTAAAAACGCGGTAATTTGAGGTTCCGATATGGTTGCAAATAACTTTGACAGTTTTCATGCTAGGGCAATAGTTTATGCATCATTTTAGAGCATTGCAGTTGCACTTTATTTTGGTGTATAATTTGTGGCATAATGAATTTTTACAAAAGTTGGATAGATCGGTATATTTATTGGTACAGGTTTAAAAATGCGGTAATTCAAGGCTCCGATATGGTTGCACATAACTTTTATAGTTTTCATATTATAACAGTCGTTTATATATCTTTTTATTGCATTATAGTTGCCATTTGTTTTGGTATATAATTTATTGCATAATATATTTTTAGAAAATTGCCAATTGGATAGATCGGTAGAATTATTTTCACAGCTTTAAAAAGGCGGTAATTTGAGGTTCCGATATGGTTGCAAATAACATTGACAGTTTTCATGCTATGACAGTCATTTATGCTTCATTTTAAAGCATTATGATTGCACTTTAATATGGTATATAATTTGTAGCATAATGTGTGTTTTTACTAATTGGTGAATTTGATAGATCGGTAGAAATATTGTTCTATGTTTAATAAATGCGGTAATTTGAGGTTCCGATATGGTTGCAAATAACTTTGACAGTTTTCATGCTAGGGCAATAGTTTATGCATCATTTTAAAGCATTACAGTTGCACTTTGTTTTTGTGTATAATTTGTGGCATAATGAATTTTTACAAAAATTGGATAGATCGGTATATTTATTGGTACAGGTTTAAAAATGCGTGTTTTTTTACAAATTGGTCAATTTGATAGATCGGTAGAATTATTGTTCTATGTTTAATAAAAGCAGTAATCTGAGGTTCCGATATGGTTGCAATTAACTTTGGCAGTTTTCGTGCTAGGACAGTCGTTTATGCACCATTTTAAAGCATTAAAATTGCCATTTGTTTTGGTATATAATTTATTGCATAATGTATTTTAAGAAAATGGCCAATTGGATAGATCGGTAGAATTATTTTCCCAGGTTTAAAAAGGCGGTAATTTGAGGTTCCGATATGGTTGTGAATAACTTTGACAGTTTTCATGCTATGACAGTCATTTATGCATCAGTTTAGAGCATTATGATTGCACTTTAATTTGGTATATCATTTGTGGCATAATGTGTTCGTCTAAAAAATGGTCAATTTGATTGATCGGTAGAATTATTGTTCTATGTTTAAAAACGCGGTAATTTGAGGTTCCGATATGGTTGCAAATAACTTTGACAGTTTTCATGCTAGGGCAATAGTTTATGCATCATTTTAGAGCATTACAGTTGCACTTTATTTTGGTGTATAATTTGTGGCATAATGAATTTTTACAAAAGTTGGATAGATCGGTATATTTATTGGTACAGGTTTAAAAATGCGGTAATTCAAGGCTCCGATATGGTTGCAAATAACTTTTATAGTTTTCATATTATAACAGTCGTTTATATATCTTTTTATTGCATTATAGTTGCCATTTGTTTTGGTATATAATTTATTGCATAATATATTTTTAGAAAATTGCCAATTGGATAGATCGGTAGAATTATTTTCACAGCTTTAAAAAGGCGGTAATTTGAGGTTCCGATATGGTTGCAAATAACATTGACAGTTTTCATGCTATGACAGTCATTTATGCTTCATTTTAAAGCATTATGATTGCACTTTAATATGGTATATAATTTGTAGCATAATGTGTGTTTTTACTAATTGGTGAATTTGATAGATCGGTAGAATTATTGTTCTATGTTTAATAAATGCGGTAATTTGAGGTTCCGATATGGTTGCAAATAACTTTGACAGTTTTCATGCTAGGGCAATAGTTTTACATCATTTTAAAGCATTACAGTTGCACTTTGTTTTTGTGTATAATTTGTGGCATAATGAATTTTTACAAAAATTGGATAGATCGGTATATTTATTGGTACAGGTTTAAAAATGCGCTAATTTAAGGCCCCGATATGGTTGCAAATAACTTTTATAGTTTTCATGTTATAACAGTCGTATTGCATAATGTATTTTTAGAAAATGGCCAATTGGATAGATCGGTAGAATTATTTTCCCAGGTTTAAAAAGGCGGTAATTTGAGGTTCCGATATGGTTGTGAATAACTTTGACAGTTTTCATGCTATGACAGTCATTTATGCACCATTTTAAAGCATTATGATTGCACTTTAATTTGGTATATCATTTGTGGCACAATGTGTTCGTCTAAAAAATGGTCAACTTTTTTAGACGAACACAGTTTTCATGCTAGGGCAATAGTTTATGCATCATTTTAGAGCATTACAGTTGCACTTTATTTTGGTGTATAATTTGTGGCATAATGAATTTTTACAAAAGTTGGATAGATCGGTATATTTATTGGTACAGGTTTAAAAATGCGGTAATTCAAGGCTCCGATATGGTTGCAAATAACTTTTATAGTTTTCATATTATAACAGTCGTTTATATATCTTTTTATTGCATTATAGTTGCCATTTGTTTTGGTATATAATTTATTGCATAATATATTTTTAGAAAATTGCCAATTGGATAGATCGGTAGAATTATTTTCACAGCTTTAAAAAGGCGGTAATTTGAGGTTCCGATATGGTTGCAAATAACATTGACAGTTTTCATGCTATGACAGTCATTTATGCTTCATTTTAAAGCATTATGATTGCACTTTAAAATGGTATATAATTTGTAGCATAATGTGTGTTTTTACTAATTGGTGAATTTGATAGATCGGTAGAAATATTGTTCTATGTTTAATAAATGCGGTAATTTGAGGTTCCGATATGGTTGCAAATAACTTTGACAGTTTTCATGCTAGGGCATAGTTTATGCATCATTTTAAAGCATTACAGTTGCACTTTGTTTTTGTGTATAATTTGTGGCATAATGAATTTTTACAAAAATTGGATAGATCGGTATATTTATTGGTACAGGTTTAAAAATGCGTGTTTTTTTACAAATTGGTCAATTTGATAGATCGGTAGAATTATTGTTCTATGTTTAATAAAAGCAGTAATCTGAGGTTCCGATATGGTTGCAATTAACTTTGGCAGTTTTCGTGCTAGGACAGTCGTTTATGCACCATTTTAAAGCATTAAAATTGCCATTTGTTTTGGTATATAATTTATTGCATAATGTATTTTAAGAAAATGGCCAATTGGATAGATCGGTAGAATTATTTTCCCAGGTTTAAAAAGGCGGTAATTTGAGGTTCCGATGTGGTTGTGAATAACTTTGACAGTTTTCATGCTATGACAGTCATTTATGCATCAGTTTAGAGCATTATGATTGCACTTTAATTTGGTATATCATTTGTGGCATAATGTGTTCGTCTAAAAAATGGTCAATTTGATTGATCGGTAGAATTATTGTTCTATGTTTAAAAACGCGGTAATTTGAGGTTCCGATATGGTTGCAAATAACTTTGACAGTTTTCATGCTAGGGCAATAGTTTATGCATCATTTTAGAGCATTACAGTTGCACTTTATTTTGGTGTATAATTTGTGGCATAATGAATTTTTACAAAAGTTGGATAGATCGGTATATTTATTGGTACAGGTTTAAAAATGTGGTAATTCAAGGCTCCGATATGGTTGCAAATAACTTTTATAGTTTTCATATTATAACAGTCGTTTATATATCTTTTTATTGCATTATAGTTGCCATTTGTTTTGGTATATAATTTATTGCATAATATATTTTTAGAAAATTGCCAATTGGATAGATCGGTAGAATTATTTTCACAGCTTTAAAAAGGCGGTAATTTGAGGTTCCGATATGGTTGCAAATAACATTGACAGTTTCCATGCTATGACAGTCATTTATGCTTCATTTTAAAGCATTATGATTGCACTTTAATATGGTATATAATTTGTAGCATAATGTGTGTTTTTACTAATTGGTGAATTTGATAGATCGGTAGAATTATTGTTCTATGTTTAATAAATGCGGTAATTTGAGGTTCCGATATGGTTGCAAATAACTTTGACAGTTTTCATGCTAGGGCAATAGTTTATGCATCATTTTAAAGCATTACAGTTGCACTTTGTTTTTGTGTATAATTTGTGGCATAATGAATTTTTACAAAAATTGGATAGATCGGTATATTTATTGGTACAGGTTTAAAAATGCGGTAATTTAAGGCCCCGATATGGTTGCAAATAACTTTTATAGTTTTCATGTTATAACAGTCGTATTGCATAATGTATTTTTAGAAAATGGCCAATTGGATAGATCGGTAGAATTATTTTCCCAGGTTTAAAAAGGCGGTAATTTGAGGTTCCGATATGGTTGTGAATAACTTTGACAGTTTTCATGCTATGACAGTCATTTATGCACCATTTTAAAGCATTATGATTGCACTTTAATTTGGTATATCATTTGTGGCACAATGTGTTCGTCTAAAAAATGGTCAATTTGAAGGATCGGTAGAATTATTGTTCTATGTTTAAAAACGCGGTAATTTGAGGTTCCGATATGGTTGCAAATAACTTTGACAGTTTTCATGCTATGACAGTCATTTATATATCAGTTTAGAGCATTATGATTGCACTTTAATTTGGAATATCATTTGTGGCATAATGGGTTCGTCTAAAAAATGGTCAATTTGATGGATCGGTAGAATTATTGTTCTATGTTTAAAAACGCGGTAATTTGAGGTTCCGATATGGTTGCAAATAACTTTGACAGTTTTCATGCTAGGGCAATAGTTTATGCATCATTTTAAAGCATTACAGTTGCACTTTGTTTTTGTGTATAAGTTGTGGCATAATGAATTTTTACAAAAATTGGATAGATCGGTATATTTATTGGTACAGGTTTAAAAATGCGGTAATTTAAGGCCCCGATATGGTTGCAAATAACTTTTATAGTTTTCATGTTATAACAGTCGTTTATACATCTTTTTATTGCATTTTAGTTGCCATTTGTTTTGGTATATAATTTATTGCATAATGTATTTTTAGAAAATGGCCAATTGGATAGATCGGTAGAATTATTTTCCCAGGTTTAAAAAGGCGGTAATTTGAGGTTCCGATATGGTTGTGAATAACTTTGACAGTTTTCATGCTATGACAGTCATTTATGCATCATTTTAAAGCATTATGATTGCACTTTAATTTGGTATATCATTTGTGGCACAATGTGTTCGTCTAAAAAATGGTCAATTTGAAGGATCGGTAGAATTATTGTTCTATGTTTAAAAACGCGGTAATTTGAGGTTCCGATATGGTTGCAAATAACTTTGACAGTTTTCATGCTAGGGCAATAGTTTATGCATCATTTTAAAGCATTACAGTTGCACTTTATTTTGGTGTATAATTTGTGGCATAATGAATTTTTACAAAAATTGGATAGATCGGTATATTTATTGGTACAGGTTCAAAAATGCGGTAATTTAAGGCTCCGATATGGTTGCAAATAACTTTTATAGTTTTCATGTTATAACAGTCGTTTATATATCTTTTTATTGCATTATAGTTGCCATTTGTTTTGGTATATAATTTATTGCATAATATATTTTTAGAAAATTGCCAATTGGATAGATCGGTAGAATTATTTTCACAGCTTTAAAAGGCGGTAATTTGAGGTTCCGATACGGTTGCAAATAACATTGACAGTTTTCATGCTATGACAATCATTTATGCATCATTTTAAAGCATTATGATTGCACTTTAATATGGTATATAATTTGTAGCATAATGTGTGTTTTTACAAATTGGTCAATTTGATAGATCGGTAGAATTATTGTATATGTTGCAATTAACTTTGGCAGTTTTCGTGCTAGGACAGTCATTTATGCATCAGTTTAGAGCATTATGATTGCACTTTAATTTGGTATATCATTTGTGGCATAATGAATTTTTACAAAAATTGGATAGATCGGTATATTTATTGGTACAGGTTTAAAAATGCGGTAATTTAAGGCCCCCGATATGGTTGCAAATAACTTTTATAGTTTTCATGTTATAACAGTCGTTTATACATCTTTTTATTGCATTTTAGTTGCCATTTGTTTTGGTATATAATTTATTGCATAATGTATTTTTAGAAGATGGCCAATTGGATAGATCGATAGAATTATTTTCCCAGGTTTAAAAAGGCGGTAATTTGAGGTTCCGATATGGTTGTGAATAACTTTGACAGTTTTCATGCTATGACAGTCATTTATGCATCAGTTTAGAGCATTATGATTGCACTTTAATTTGGTATATCATTTGTGGCATAATGTGTTCGTCTAAAAAATGATCAATTTGATGGATCGGTAGAATTATTGTTCTATGTTTAAAAACGCGGTAATTTGAGGTTCCGATATGGTTGCAAATAACTTTGACAGTTTTCATGCTAGGGCATTAGTTTACGCATCATTTTAAAGCATTACAGTTGCACTTTATTTTGGTGTATAATTTGTGGCATAATGAATTTTTGCAAAAATTGGATAGATCGGTATATTTATTGGTACAGGTTCAAAAATGCGGTAATTTAAGGCTCCGATATGGTTGCAAATAACTTTTATAGTTTTCATGTTATAACAGTCGTTTATATATCTTTTTATTGCATTATAGTTGCCATTTGCTTTGGTATATAATTTATTCCATAATATATTTTTGGAAAATGGCCAATTGGATAGATCGGTAGAATTATTTTCACAGCTTTAAAAACGCGGTAGTTTTAGGTTCCGATATGGCTGCAAATAACATTGACAGTTTTCACGCTATGACAGTCATTTATGCATCATTTTAAAGCATTATGATTGCACTTTAATATGGTATATCATTTGTAGCATAATGTGTGTTTTTACAAATTGGTCAATTTGATAGATCGGTAGAATTATTGTTCTATGTTTAATAAACGCAGTAATCTGAGGTTCCGATATGGTTGCAATTAACTTTGGCAGTTTTCGTGCTAGGACAGTCGTTTATGCACCATTTTAAAGCATTAAAATTGCCATTTGTTTTGGTATATAATTTATTGCATAATGTATTTTAAGAAAATGGCTAATTGGATAGATCGGTAGAATTATTTTCCCAGGTTTAAAAAGGCGGTAATTTGAGGTTCCGATATGGTTGTGAATAACTTTGACAGTTTTCATGCTATGACAGTCATTTATGCATCAGTTTAGAGCATTATGATTGCACTTTAATTTGGTATATCATTTGTGGCATAATGAATTTTTACAAAAATTGGATAGATCGGTATATTTATTGGTACAGGTTTAAAAATGCGGTAATTTAATGCCCCGATATGGTTGCAAATAACTTTTATAGTTTTCATGTTATAACAGTCGTTTATACATCTTTTTATTGCATTTTAGTTGCCATTTGTTTTGGTATATAATTTATTGCATAATGTATTTTTAGAAGATGGCCAATTGGATAGATCGATAGAATTATTTTCCCAGGTTTAAAAAGGCGGTAATTTGAGGTTCCGATATGGTTGTGAATTACTTTGACAGTTTTCATGCTATGACAGTCATTTATGCATCAGTTTAGAGCATTATGATTGCACTTTAATTTGGTATATCATTTGTGGCATAATGTGTTCGTCTAAAAAATGATCAATTTGATGGATCGGTAGAATTATTGTTCTATGTTTAAAAACGCGGTAATTTGAGGTTCCGATATGGTTGCAAATAACTTTGACAGTTTTCATGCTAGGGCATTAGTTTACGCATCATTTTAAAGCATTACAGTTGCACTTTATTTTGGTGTATAATTTGTGGCATAATGAATTTTTGCAAAAATTGGATAGATCGGTATATTTATTGGTACAGGTTCAAAAATGCGGTAATTTAAGGCTCCGATATGGTTGCAAATAACTTTTATAGTTTTCATGTTATAACAGTCGTTTATATATCTTTTTATTGCATTATAGTTGCCATTTGCTTTGGTATATAATTTATTCCATAATATATTTTTGGAAAATGGCCAATTGGATAGATCGGTAGAATTATTTTCACAGCTTTAAAAACGCGGTAGTTTTAGGTTCCGATATGGCTGCAAATAACATTGACAGTTTTCACGCTATGACAGTCATTTATGCATCATTTTAAAGCATTATGATTGCACTTTAATATGGTATATCATTTGTAGCATAATGTGTGTTTTTACAAATTGGTCAATTTGATAGATCGGTAGAATTATTGTTCTATGTTTAATAAACGCAGTAATCTGAGGTTCCGATATGGTTGCAATTAACTTTGGCAGTTTTCGTGCTAGGACAGTCGTTTATGCACCATTTTAAAGCATTAAAATTGCCATTTGTTTTGGTATATAATTTATTGCATAATGTATTTTTAGAAAATGGCCAATTGGATAGATCGGTAGAATTATTTTCCCAGGTTTAAAAAGGCGGTAATTTGAGGTTCCGATATGGTTGTGAATAACTTTGACTGTTTTCATGCTATGACAGTCAATTATGCATCATTTTAGAGCATTATGATTGCACTTTAATTTGGTATATCATTTGTAGCATAATGTGTTCGTCTAAAAAATGGTCAATTTGATGGATCGGTAGAATTATTGTTCTATGTTTAAAAACGCGGTAATTTGGGGTTCCGACATGGTTGCAAATAACTTTGACAGTTTTCATGCTAGGGCAATAGTTTAGATAGATCGGTAGAATTATTTTCACAGCTTTAAAAAGGCGGTAATTTGAGGTTCCGATATGGTTGTGAATAACTTTGACAGTTTTCATGCTATGAGAGTCATTTATGCATCATTTTAAAGCATTATGATTGTACTTTAATTTGGTATATCATTTGTAGCATAATGTGTTCGTCTAAAAAATGGTCAATTTGATGGATCGGTAGAATTATTGTTCTATGTTTAAAAACGCGGTAATTTGAGCTTCCGTTATGGTTGCAAATAACTTTGACAGTTTTCATGCCAGGACAATCGTTTATGCATAATTTTAAAGCATCACATTTGCACTTTGTTTTGGTGTATAATTTGTGGCATAATGAATTTTTACAAAAATTGGATAGATATTTATTGGTATAGGTTTAGAAATGCGGTAATTTAAGGCTCCGATATGGTTGCAAATATCTTTTATAGTTTTCATGTTATAGCAGTCGTTTATATATCTTTTTATTGCATTATAGTTGCCATTTGTTTTGGTATATAATTTATTGCATAATATATTTTTAGAAAATGGCCAATTGGATAGATCGATAGAATTATTTTCCCAGGTTTAAAAAGGCGGTAATTTGAGGTTCCGATATGGTTGTGAATAACTTTGACAGTTTTCATGCTATGACAGTCATTTATGCATCATTTTAAAGCATTATGATTGCACTTTAATTTGGTATATCATTTGTGGCATAATGTGTTCGTCTAAAAAATGGTCAATTTGATGGATCGGTAGAATTATTGTTCAATGTTTAAAAACGCGATAATTTGAGGTTCCGATATGGTTGCAAATAACATTGACAGTTTTCATGCTATGACAGTCATTTATGCATCATTTTAAAGCATTATGATTGCACTTTAATATGGTATATCATTTGTAGCATAATGTGTGTTTTTACAAATTGGTCAATTTGATAGATCGGTAGAATTATTGTTCTATGTTTAATAAACGCTGTAATCTGAGGTTCCGATATGGTTGCAATTAACTTTGGCAGTTTTCGTGATAGGACAGTCATTTATGCACCATTTTAAAGCATTAAAATTGCCATTTGTTTTGGTTTATAATTTATTGCATAATGTATTTTTAGAAAATGGCCAATTGGATAGATCGGTAGAATTATTTTCCCAGGTTTAAAAAGGCGGTAATTTGAGGTTCCGATATGGTTGCGAATAACTTTGACAGTTTTCATGCTATGACAATAATTTATGCATCACTTTAATGCATTACGATTGTACTTTAACTTGGTATATCATTTGTGGCAAAATGTGTTCTTCTAAAAAATTTTAAATTCGATGGATCGGTAGAATTGTTGTTCTATGTTTAAAAACGCTATGATTTGAGGTTCCGATATGGTTGCAAATAACTTTGACAGTTTTCATGCCAGGACAATCGTTTATGCATCATTTTAAAGCATTACTTTGTTTTGGTGTATAATTTGTGGCATAATGAATTTTTACAAAAATTGGATAGATCGGTATATTTATTGGTACAGGTTTAAAAATGCGGTAATTAAAGGCTCCGATATGGTTGCAAATAAATTTTATAGTTTTCATGTTATAACAGTCGTTTACACATCTTTTTATTGCATTATAGTTGCCATTTGTTTTGGTATATAATTTATTGCATAATGTATTTTTAGAAAATGGCCAATTGGATAGATCGGTAGAATTATTGTTCTATGTTTAAAAACGCGGTAATTTGAGGTTCCGATATGGTTGCAAATAACATTGACAGTTTTCATGCTATGACAGTCATTCATGCATCATTTTAAAGCATTATGATTGCACTTTAATATGGTATATCATTTGTAGCATAATGTGTGTTTTTACAAATTGGTCAATTTGATAGATCGGTAGAATTATTGTTCTATGTTTAATAAACGCAGTAATCTGAGGTTCCGATATGGTTGCAATTAACTTTGGCAGTTTTCGTGCTAGGACAGTCGTTTATGCATTAAAATTGCCATTTGTTTTGGTATATAATTTATTGCATAATGTATTTTTAGAAAATGGCCAATTGGATAGATCGGTAGAATTATTTTCCCAGGTTTTAAAACGCGGTAATTTGAGGTTCCAATATGGTTGTGAATAACTTTGACAGTTTTCATGCTATGACAGTCATTTATGCATCATTTTAAAGCATTACAGTTGCACTTTGTTTTGGTGTATAATTTGTGGCATAATGAATTTTTACAAAAATTGGATAGATCGGTATATTTATTGGTACAGGTTTAAAAATGCGGTAATTTAAGGCTCCGATATGGTTGCAAATAACTTTTATAGTTTTCATGTTATAACAGTCGTTTATACATATTCATGCATCATTTTAAAGCATTATGATTGCACTTTAATATGGTATATCATTTGTAGCATAATGTGTGTTTTTACAAATTGGTCAATTTGATAGATCGGTAGAATTATTGTTCTATGTTTAATAAACGCAGTAATCTGAGGTTCCGATATGGTTGCAATTAACTTTGGCAGTTTTCGTGCTAGGACAGTCGTTTATGCATTAAAATTGCCATTTGTTTTGGTATATAATTTATTGCATAATGTATTTTTAGAAAATGGCCAATTGGATAGATCGGTAGAATTATTTTCCCAGGTTTTAAAACGCGATAATTTGAGGTTCCGATATGGTTGCAAATAACATTGACAGTTTTCATGCCAGGACAATCGTTTATGCATCATTTTAAAGCATTACAGTTGCACTTTGTTTTGGTGTATAATTTGTGGCATAATGAATTTTTACAAAAATTGGATAGATCGGTATATTTATTGGTACAGGTTTAGAAATGCGGTAATTTAAGGCTCCGATATGGTTGCAAATATCTTTTATAGTTTCCATGTTATAACAGTCGTTTATATATCTTTTTATTGCATTAAAGTTGCCATTTGCTTTGGTATATAATTTATTCCATAATAAATGTTTGAAAATGGCCAATTGGATAGATCGGTAGAATTATTTTCACAGCTTTAAAAAGGCGCTAATTTGAGGTTCCGATATGGTTGCAAATAACATTGACAGTTTTCATGCTATGACAGTCATTTATGCATCATTTTAAAGCATTGTGATTGCACTTTAATATGGTATATAATTTGTAGCATAATGTGTGTTTTTACTAATTGGTCAATTTGGGATATCGGTAGAATTATTGTTTTTTGTTTAATAAACGCTGTAATCTGAGGTTCCGATATGGTTGCAATTAACTTTGGCAGTTTTCGTGCTAGGACAGTCGTTTATGCACCATTTTAAAGCATTAAAATTGCCATTTGTTTTGGTATATAATTTATTGCATAATGTATTTTTAGAAAATGGCCAATTGGATAGATCGGTAGAGTTATTTTCCCAGGTTTAAAAACGCGGTAATTTGAGGTTCCGATATGGTTGTGAATAACTTTGACAGTTTTCATGCTATGACAGTCATTTATGCATCATTTTAAAGCATTACAGTTGCACTTTGTTTTGGTGTATAATTTTTGGCATAATGAGTTTTTACAAAAATTGGATAGATCGGTATATTTATTGGTACAGGTTTAAAAATGCGGTAATTTAAGGCTCCGATATGGTTGCAAATAAATTTTATAGTTTTCATGTTATAACAGTCGTTTATACATCTTTTTATTGCATTATAGTTGCCATCTGTTTTGGTATATAATTTATTGCATAATGTATTTTTAGAAAATGGCCAATTGAATAGATCGGTAGAATTATTGTTCTATGTTTAAAAACGCGGTAATTTGAGGTTCCGATATGGTTGCAAATAACATTGACAGTTTTCATGCTATGACAGTCATTTATGCATCATTTTAAAGCATTATGATTGCACTTTAATATGGTATATCATTTGTAGCATAATGTGTGTTTTTACAAATTGGTCAATTTGATAGATCGGTAGAATTATTGTTCTATGTTTAATAAACGCAGTAATCTGAGGTTCCGATATGGTTGCAATTAACTTTGGCAGTTTTCGTGCTAGGACAGTCGTTTATGCATTAAAATTGCCATTTGTTTTGGTATATAATTTATTGCATAATGTATTTTTAGAAAATGGCCAATTGGATAGATCGGTAGAATTATTTTCCCAGGTTTAAAAAGGCGGTAATTTGAGGTTCCGATATGGTTGTGAATAACTTTGACAGTTTTCATGCTATTACAGTCATTTATTCATCATTTTAAAGCATTATGATTGTACTTTAATTTGGTATATCATCTGTAGCATAATGTGTTCGTCTAAAAATGGTCAATTTGATGGATCGGTAGAATTATTGTTCTATGTTTAAAAACGCGGTAATTTGAGCTTCCGATATGGTTGCAATTAACTTTGGCAGTTTTCGTGCTAAGACAGTCATTTATGCACCATTTTAAAGCATTAAAATTGCCAATTGTTTTGGTATATAATTTATTGCATAATGTATTTTTAGAAAATGGCCAATTGGATAGATCGGTAGAATTATTCTCCCAGGTTTAAAAAGGCTGTAATTTGAGGTTCCGATATGGTTGCGAATAACTTTGACAGTTTTCATGCTATGACAATCATTTATGCATCATTTTAATGCATTACGATTGTACTTTAACTTGGTATATCACTTGTGGCAAAATGTGTTCTTCTAAAAAATTGTAAATTTGATGGATCGGTAGAATTGTTGTTCTATGTTTAAAAACGCTATGATTTGAGGTTCCGTTATGGTTGCAAATAACTTTGACAGTTTTCATGCCAGGACAATCGTTAATGCATCATTTTAAAGCATTACATTTGCACTTTGTTTTGGTGTATAATTTGTGGCATAATGAATTTTTACAAAAATTGGATAGATCGGTATATTTATTGGTACAGGTTTAGAAATGCGGTAATTTAAGGCTCCGATATGGTTGCAAATATCTTTTATAGTTTTCATGTTATAGCAGTCGTTTATATATCTTTTTATTGCATTATAGTTGCCATTTGTTTTGGTATATAATTTATTGCATAATATATTTTTAGAATATGGCCAATTGGATAGATCGGTAGAATTATTTTCACAGCTTTAAAAACGCGGTAATTTGAGGTTCCGATATGGTTGTGAATAACTTTGACTGTTTTCATGCTATGACAGTCAATTATGCATCATTTTAGAGCATTATGATTGCACTTTAATTTGGTTGCAAATAACATTGACAGTTTTCACGCTATGACTGTCATTTATGCATCATTTTAAAGCATTATGATTGCACTTTAATATGGTATATCATTTGTAGCATAATGTGTGTTTTTACAAATTGGTCAATTTGATAGATCGGTAGAATTATTGTTCTATGTTTAATTGCAATTAACTTTGGCAGTTTTCGTGCTAGGACAGTCGTTTATGCATTAAAATTGCCATTTGTTTTGGTATATAATTTATTGCATAATGTATTTTTAGAAAATGGCCAATTGGATAGATCGGTAGAATTATTTTCCCAGGTTTAAAAACGCGGTAATTTGAGGTTCCGATATGGTTGTGAATAACTTTGACAGTTTTCATGCTATGACAGTCATTTATGCATCATTTTAAAGCATTACAGTTGCACTTTGTTTTGGTGTATAATTTGTGGCATAATGAATTTTTACAAAAATTTATTGGTACAGGTTTAAAAATGCGGTAATTTAAGGCTCCGATATGGTTGCAAATAACTTTTATAGTTTTCATGTTATAACAGTCGTTTATACATCTTTTTATTGCATTATAGTTGCCATTTGTTTTGGTATATAATTTATTGCATAATGTATTTTTAGAAAATGGCCAATTGGATAGATCGATAGAATTATTTTCCCAGGTTTAAAAAGGCGGTAATTTGAAGTTCCGATATGGTTGTGAATAACTTTGACAGTTTTCATGCTATGACAGTCGTTTATGCACCATTTTAAAGCATTAAAATTGCCATTTGTTTTGGTATATAATTTATTGCATAATGTATTTTTAGAAAATGGCCAATTGGATAGATCGGTAGAATTATTTTCCCAGGTTTAAAAAGGCGGTAATTTGAGGTTCCGATATGGTTGTGAATAACTTTGACTGTTTTCATGCTATGACAGTCAATTATGCATCATTTTAGAGCATTATGATTGCACTTTAATTTGGTATATCATTTGTAGCATAAAGTGTTCGTCTAAAAAATGGTCAATTTGATGGATCGGTAGAATTATTGTTCTATGTTTAAAAACGCGGTAATTTGAGGTTCCGATATGGTTGCAAATAACTTTGATAGTTTTCATGCCAGGACAATCGTTTATGCATCATTTTAAAGCATAAGAGTTGCAATTTATTTTGGTGTATAATTTGTGGCATAATGAATTTTTACAAAAATTGGATAGATCGGTATATTTATTGGTACAGGTTCAAAAATACGGTAATTTAAGGCTCCGATATGGTTGCAAATAACTTTTATAGTTTTCATGTTATAACAGTCGTTTATATATCTTTTTATTGCACTATAGTTGCCATTTGCTTTGGTATATAATTTATTCCATAATATATTTTTAGAAAATGGCCAATTGGATAGATCGGTAGAATTATTTTCAAAACTTTAAAAACGCGGTAGTTTGAGGTTCCGATATGGTTGCAAATAACATTGACAGTTTTCATGCTATGACAGTCATTTATGCACCATTTTAAAGCATTATGATTGCACTTTAATATGGTATATCATTTGTAGCATAATGTGTGTTTTTACTTATTGGTCAATTTGGGAGATCGGTAGAATTATTGTTCTATGTTTAATAAACGCAGTAATCTGAGGTTCCGATATGGTTGCAAATAACTTTTATAGTTTTCATGTTATAACAGTCGTTTATACATCTTTTTATTGCATTTTAGTTGCCATTTGTTTTGGTATATAATTTATTGCATAATGTATTTTTAGAAAATGGCCAATTGGATAGATCAGTAGAATTATTTTCCCAGGTTTAAAAAGGCGGAAATTTGAGGTTCCGATATGGTTGTGAATAACTTTGACAGTCTTCATGCTATGACAGTCATTTATGCATCATTTTAAAGCATTACAGTTGCACTTTGTTTTTGTGTATAATTTGTGGCATAATGAATTTTTACAAAAATTGGATAGATCGGTATATTTATTGGTACAGGTTTAAAAATGCGGTAATTTAAGGCCCCGATATGGTTGCAAATAACTTTTATAGTTTTCATGTTATAACAGTCGTTTATACATCTTTTTATTGCATTTTAGTTGCCATTTGTTTTGGTATATAATTTATTGCATAATGTATTTTTAGAAAATGGCCAATTGGATAGATCGGTAGAATTTTTTCCCAGGTTTAAAAAGGCGGTAATTTGAGGTTCCGATATGGTTGTGAATAACTTTGACAGTTTTCATGCTATGACAGTCATTTATGCATCATTTTAAAGCATTATGATTGCACTTTAATATGGTATATCATTTGTAGCATAATGTGTATTTTTACAAATTGGTCAATTTGATAGATCGGTAGAATTATTGTTCTATGTTTAATAAACGCAGTAATCTGAGGTTCCGATATGGTTGCAATTAACTTTGGCAGTTTTCGTGCTAGGACAGTCGTTTATGCACCATTTTAAAGCATTAAAATTGCCATTTGTTTTGGTATATAATTTATTGCATAATGTATTTTTAGAAAATGGCCAATTGGATAGATCGGTAGAATT
The DNA here is from genome assembly GCF_015586225.1 of Lucilia sericata. NCBI lineage: Eukaryota > Metazoa > Arthropoda > Insecta > Diptera > Calliphoridae > Lucilia > Lucilia sericata. The sequence goes on along the minus strand of NW_023994912.1, from coordinate 167,932 downwards.
ATTTTCCCAGGTTTAAAAAGGCGGTAATTTGAGGTTCCGATATGGTTGTGAATAACTTTGACAGTTTTCATGCCATGACAGTCATTTATGCATCATTTTAAAGCACTATGATTGCACTTTAATTTGGTATATCATTTGTGGCATAATGTGTTTGTCTAAAAAATGGTCAATTTGATGGATCGGTAGAATTATTGTTCTATGTTTAAAAACGCGGTAATTTGAGGTTCCGATATGGTTGCAAATAACTTTGACAGTTTTCATGCTAGGGCAATAGTTAATGCATCATTTTAAAGCATTACAGTTGCACTTTGTTTTGGTGTATAATTTGTGGCATAATGAATTTTTACAAAAATTGGATAGATCGGTATATTGCTATGTATATTTTCATATTTTCATGCTATGACAGTCATTTATGCACCATTTTAAAGCATTATGATTGCACTTTAATATGGTACATAATTTGTTGCATAATGTGTGTTTTTACAAATTGGTCAATTTTATAGATCGGTAGAATTATTGTTCTATGTTTAATAAATGCTGTAATCTGAGGTTCCGATATGGTTGCAATTAACTTTGGCAGCTTTCGTGCTAGGACAGTCATTTATGCAACATTTTTAAGCATTAAAATTGCCATTTGTTTTGGTATATAATTTATTGCATAATGTATTTTTAGAAAATGGCCAATTGGATAGATCGGTAGAATTATTTTCCCAGGTTTAAAAAGGCGGTAATTTGAGGTTCCGATATGGTTGTGAATAACTTTGACTGTTTTCATGCTATGACAGTCAATTATGCATCATTTTAGAGCATTATGATTGCACTTTAATTTGGTATATCATTTGTAGCATAATGTGTTCGTCTAAAAAATGGTCAATTTGATGGATCGGTAGAATTATTGTTCTATGTTTAAAAACGCGGTAATTTGAGGTTCCGATATGGCTGCAAATAACATTGACAGTTTTCACGCTATAGCAGTCATTTATGCATCATTTTAAAGCATTATGATTGCACTTTAATATGGTATATCATTTGTAGCATAATGTGTGTTTTTACAAATTGGTCAATTTGATAGATCGGTAGAATTATTGTTCTATGTTTAATAAACGCAGTAATCTGAGGTTCCGATATGGTTGCAATTAACTTTGACAGTTTTCGTGCTAGGACAGTCGTTTATGCACCATTTTAAAGCATTAAAATTGCCATTTGTTTTGGTATATAATTTATTGCATAATGTATTTTTAGAAAATGGCCAATTGGATAGATCGGTAGAATTATTTTCCCAGGTTTAAAAAGGCGGTAATTTGAGGTTCCGATATGGTTGTGAATAACTTTGACTGTTTTCATGCTATGACAGTCAATTATGCATCATTTTAGAGCATTATGATTGCACTTTAATTTGGTATATCATTTGTAGCATAAAGTGTTCGTCTAAAAAATGGTCAATTTGATGGATCGGTAGAATTATTGTTCTATGTTTAAAAACGCGGTAATTTGAGGTTCCGATATGGTTGCAAATAACTTTGACAGTTTTCATGCCAGGACAATCGTTTATGCATCATTTTAAAGCATTACAGTTGCACTTTGTTTTGGTGTATAATTTGTGGCGTAATGAATTTTTACAAAAATGGGATAGATCGGTATATTTATTGGTACAGGTTCAAAAATGCGGAAATTTAAGGCTCCGATATGGTTGCAAATAAATTTTATAGTTTTCATGTTATGACAGTCGTTTATACATCTTTTTATTGCATTATAGTTGCCATTTGTTTTGGTATATAATTTATTGCATAATGTATTTTTAGAAAATGGCCAATTGGATAAATCGATAGAATTATTTTCCCAGGTTTAAAAAGGCGGTAATTTGAGGTTCCGATATGGTTGTGAATAACTTTGACAGTTTTCATGCTATGACAGTCATTTATACATCATTTTAAAGCATTATGATTGCACTTTGATTTGGTATATCATTTGTGGCATAATGTGTTCGTCTAAAAAATGGTAAATTTGATGGATCGGTAGAATTATTGTTCTATGTTTAAAAACGCGGTAATTTGAGGTTCCGATATGGCTGCAAATAACATTGACAGTTTTCACGCTATAGCAGTCATTTATGCATCATTTTAAAGCATTATGATTGCACTTTAATATGGTATATCATTTGTAGCATAATGTGTGTTTTTACAAATTGGTCAATTTGATAGATCGGTAGAATTATTGTTCTATGTTTAATAAACGCAGTAATCTGAGGTTCCGATATGGTTGCAATTAACTTTGACAGTTTTCGTGCTAGGACAGTCGTTTATGCACCATTTTAAAGCATTAAAATTGCCATTTGTTTTGGTATATAATTTATTGCATAATGTATTTTTAGAAAATGGCCAATTGGATAGATCGGTAGAATTATTTTCCCAGGTTTAAAAAGGCGGTAATTTGAGGTTCCGATATGGTTGTGAATAACTTTGACTGTTTTCATGCTATGACAGTCAATTATGCATCATTTTAGAGCATTATGATTGCACTTTAATTTGGTATATCATTTGTAGCATAAAGTGTTCGTCTAAAAAATGGTCAATTTGATGGATCGGTAGAATTATTGTTCTATGTTTAAAAACGCGGTAATTTGAGGTTCCGATATGGTTGCAAATAACTTTGACAGTTTTCATGCTAGGGCAATAGTTTAGGCATCATTTTAAAGCATAAGAGTTGCACTTTATTTTGGTGTATAATTTGTGGCATAATGAATTTTTACAGAAATTGGATAGATCAGTATATTTATTGGTACAGGTTCAAAAATGCGGTAGTTTAAGGCTCCGATATGGTTGCAAATAACTTTTATAGTTTTCATGTTATAACAGTCGTTTATATACCTTTTTATTGCACTATAGTTGCCATTTGCTTTGGTATATAATTTATTCCATAATATATTTTTAGAAAATGGCAGAATTTTTACAAAAATTGGATAGATCGGTATATTTATTGGTACAGGTTTAGAAATGCGGTAATTTAAGGCTCCGATATGGTTGCAAATATCTTTTATAGTTTTCATGTTATAACAGTCGTTTATATATCTTTTTATTGCATTATAGTTGCCATTTGCTTTGGTATATAATTTATTCCATAATAGAATTATTTTCACAGCTTTAAAAAGGCGGTAATTTGAGGTTCCGATATGGTTGCAAATAACATTGACAGTTTTCATGCTATGACAGTCATTTATGCATCATTTTAAAGCATTGTGATTGCACTTTAATATGGTATATAATTTGTAGCATAATGTGTGTTTTTACTAATTGGTCAATTTGGGAGATCGGTAGAATTATAGTTCTATGTTTAATAAACGCTGTAATCTGAGGTTCCGATATGGTTGCAATTAACTTTGACAGTTTTCGTGCTAGAACAGTCGTTTATGTACCATTTTAAAGCATTAAAATTGCCATTTGTTTTGGTATATAATTTATTGCATAATGTTTTTTAGAAAATGGCCAATTAGATAAATCGGTAGAATTATTTTCCCAGGTTTAAAAACGTGGTAATTTGAGGTTCCGATATGGTTGTGAATAACTTTGACAGTTTTCATGCTATGACAGTCAAGTTTCAAGCATTACAGTTGCACTTTGTTTTGGTGTATAATTTGTGGCATAATGAATTTTTACAAAAATTGGATAGATCGGTATATTTATTGGTACAGGTTTAAAAATGCGATAATTTAAGGCTCCGATATGGTTGCAAATAAATTTTATAGTTTTCATGTTATAACAGTCGTTTGTACAACTTTTTATTGCATTACAGTTGCCATTTGTTTTGGTATATAATTTATTGCATAATGTATTTTTAGAAAATGGCCAATTGGATAGATCTATAGAATTATTTTCCCAGGTTTAAAAAGGCGGTAATTTGAGGTTCCGATATGGTTGTGAATAACTTTGACAGTTTTCATGCTATGACAGTCATTTATGCATCATTTTAAAGCATTATGATTGCACTTTAATATGGTATATCATTTGTAGCATAATGTGTGTTTTTACAAATTGGTCAATTTGATAGATCGGTAGAATTATTGTTCTATGTTTAATAAACGCAGTAATCTGAGGTTCCGATATGGTTGCAATTAACTTTGGCAGTTTTCGTGCTAGGACAGTCGTTTATGCACCATTTTAAAGCATTATGATTGCACTTTAATATGGTATATCATTTGTAGCATAATGTGTGTTTTTACAAATTGGTCAATTTGATAGATCGGTAGAATTATTGTTCTATGTTTAATAAACGCAGTAATCTGAGGTTCCGATATGGTTGCAAATAACATTGACAGTTTTCATGCTATGACAGTCATTAATGCATCATTTTAAAGCATTATGATTGCACTTTAATATGGTATATCATTTGTAGCATAATGTGTGTTTTTACAAATTGGTCAATTTGATAGATCGGTAGAATTATTGTTCTATGTTTAATAAACGCAGTAATCTGAGGTTCCGATATGGTTGCAATTAACTTTGGCAGTTTTCGTGCTAGGACAGTCGTTTATGCACCATTTTAAAGCATTAAAATTGCCATTTGTTTTGGTATATAATTTATTGCATAATGTATTTTTAGAAAATGGCCAATTGGATAGATCGGTAGAATTATTTTCCCAGGTTTAAAAAGGCGGTAATTTGAGGTTCCGATATGGTTGTGAATAACTTTGACTGTTTTCATGCTATGATAGCCAATTATCCATCATTTTAGAGCATTATGATTGCACTTTAATTTGGTATATCATTTGTAGCATAATGTGTTCGTCTAAAAAATGGTCAATTTGATGGATCGGTAGAATTATTGTTCTATGTTTAAAAACGCGGTAATTTGAGGTTCCGATATGGTTGCAAATAACTTTGACAGTTTTCACGCTAGGGCAATAGTTTAGGCATCATTTTAAAGCATAAGAGTTGCACTTTATTTTGGTGTATAACTTGTGGCATAATGAATTTTTACAAAAATTGGATAGATCGGTATATTTATTGGTACAGGTTAAAAAATGCGGTAATTTAAGGCTCCGATATGGTTGCAAATAACTTTTATAGTTTTTATGTTATAACAGTCGTTTATATATCTTTTTATTGCACTATAGTTGCCATTTGCTTTGGTATATAATTTATTCCATAATATATTTTTAGAAAATGGCCAATTGGATAAATCGGTAGAATTATTTTCCTAGGTTTAAAAAGGCGGTAATTTGAGGTTCCGATATGGTTGTGAATAACTTTGACAGTTTTCATGCTATGACAGTCATTTATGCATCATTTTAAAGCATTATGATTGTACTTTAATTTGGTATATCATTTGTAGCATAGTGTGTTCGTCTAAAAACTGGTCAATTTGATGAATCGGTAGAATTATTGTTCTATGTTTAAAAACGCGGTAATTTGAGCTTCCGATATGGTTGCAATTAACTTTGGCAGTTTTCGTGCTAGGACGGTCATTTATGCACCATTTTGAAGCATTAAAATTGCCATTTGTTTTGGTATATAATTTGTTGCATAATGTATTTTTAGAAAATGGCCAATTGGATAGATCGGTAGAATTATTCTCCCAGGTTTAAAAAGGCTGTAATTTGAGGTTCCGATGTGGTTGTGAATAACTTTGACAGTTTTCATGCTATGACAGTCATTTATGCATCATTTTAATGCATTACGATTGTACTTTAACTTGGTATATCAATTGTGGCAAAATGTGTGCTTCTAAAAAATTTTAAATTTGATGGATCGGTAGAATTGTTGTTCTATGTTTAAAAACGCTATTATTTGAGGGTCCGTTATGGTTGCAAATAACTTTGACAGTTTTCATGCCAGGACAATCGTTTATGCATCATTTTAAAGCATTACATTTGCACTTTGTTTTGGTGTATAATTTGTGGCATAATGAATTTTTACAAAAATTGGATAGATCGGTATATTTATTGGTACAGGTTTAGAAATGCGGTAATTTAAGGCTCCGATATGGTTGCAAATATCTTTTATAGTTTTCATGTTATAGCAGTCGTTTATATATCTTTTTATTGCATTATAGTTGCCATTTGCTTTGGTATATAATTTATTGCATAATATATTTTTAGAAAATTGCCAATTGGATAGATCGGTAGAATTATTTTCACAGCTTTAAAAACGCGGTAATTTGAGGTTCCGATATGGCTGCAAATAACATTGACAGTTTTCACGCTATGACAGTCATTTATGCATCATTTTAAAGCATTATGATTGCACTTTAATATGGTATATCATTTGTAGCATAATGTGTGTTTTTACAAATTGGTCAATTTGATAGATCGGTAGAATTATTGTTCTATGTTTAATAAACGCAGTAATCTGAGGTTCCGATATGGTTGCAATTAACTTTGTCAGTTTTCGTGCTAGGACAGTCGTTTATGCATGAAAATTGCCATTTGTTTTGGTATATAATTTATTGCATAATGTATTTTTAGAAAATGGCCAATTGGATAGATCGGTAGAATTATTTTCCCAGGTTTAAAAAGGCGGTAATTTGAGGTTCCGATATGGTTGTGAATAACTTTGACAGTTTTCATGCTATGACAGTCATTTATGCATCATTTTAAAGCATTATGATTGCACTTTAATTTGGTATATCATTTGTGGCATAATGTGTTCGTCTAAAAAATGGTCAATTTGATGGATCGGTAGAATTATTGTTCTATGTTTAAAAAACGCGATAATTTGAGGTTCCGATATGGTTGCAAATAACATTGACAGTTTTCATGCTATGAAAGTCATTTATGCATCATTTTAAAGCATTATGATTGCACTTTAATATGGTATATCATTTGTAGCATAATGTGTGTTTTTACAAATTGGTCAATTTGATAGGTCGGTAGAATTATTGTTCTATGTTTAATAAACGCAGTAATCTGAGGTTCCGATATGGTTGCAATTAACTTTGGCAGTTTTCGTGCTAGGACAGTCGTTTATGCACCATTTTAAAGCATTAAAATTGCCATTTGTTTTGGTATATAATTTATTGCATAATGTATTTTTAGAAATGGCCAATTGGATAGATCGGTAGAATTATTTTCCCAGGTTTAAAAAGGCGGCAATTTGAGGTTCCGATATGGTTGTGAATAACTTTGACAGTTTTCATGCTATGACAGTCATTTATGCATCATTTTAAAGCATTATGATTGCACTTTAATTTGGTATATCATTTGTGGCATAAAGTGTTCGTCTAAAAAATGGTCAATTTGATGGATCGGTAGAATTATTGTTCTATGTTTAAAAACGCGGTAATTTGAGGTTCCGATATGGTTGCAAATAACTTTGACAGTTTTCATGCTAGGGCAATAGTTTAGGCCTCATTTTAAAGCATAAGAGTTGCACTTTATTTTGGTGTATAATTTGTGGCATAATGAATTTTTACAAAAATTGGATAGATCGGTATATTTATTGGTACAGGTTCAAAAATGCGGTAATTTAAGGCTCCGATATGGTTGCAAATAACTTTTATAGTTTTCATGTTATAACAGTCGTTTATACATCTTTTTATTGCATTATAGTTGCCATTTGTTTTGGTATATAATTTATTGCATAATGTATTTTTAGAAAATGGCCAATTGGATAGATCGATAGAATTATTTTCCTAGGTTTAAAAAGGCGGTAATTAGAGGTTCCGATATGGTTGTGAATAACTTTGACAGTTTTCATGCTATGACAGTCATTTATGCATCATTTTAAAGCATTATGATTGCACTTTAATTTGGTATATCATTTGTGGCATAATGTGTTCGTCTAAAAAATGGTCAATTTGATGGATCGGTAGAATTATTGTTCTATGTTTAAAAACGCGATAATTTCAGGTTCCGATATGGTTGCAAATAACATTGACAGTTTTCATGCTATGACAGTCATTTATGCATCATTTTAAAGCATTATGATTGCACTTTAATATGGTATACCATTTGTAGCATAATGTGTGTTTTTACAAATTGGTCAATTTGATAGATCGGTAGAATTATTGTTCTATGTTTAATAAACGCAGTAATCTGAGGTTCCGATATGGTTGCAATTAACTTTGGCAGTTTTCGCGCTAGGACAGTCGTTTATGCATTAAAATTGCCATTTGTTTTGGTATATAATTTATTGCATAATGTATTTTTAGAAAATGGCCAATTGGATAGATCGGTAGAATTATTTTCCCAGGTTTAAAAAGGCGGTAATTTGTGGTTCCGATATGGTTGTGAATAACTTTGACAGTTTTCATGCTATGACAGTCATTTATGCATCATTTTAAAGCATTATGATTGCACTTTAATTTGGTATATCATTTGTAGCATAAAGTGTTCGTCTAAAAAATGGTCAATTTGATGGATCGGTAGAATTATTGTTCTATGTTTAAAAACGCGGTAATTTGAGGTTCCGATATGGTTGCAAATAACTTTGACAGTTTTCATGCTAGGGCAATAGTTTAGGCCTCATTTTAAAGCATAAGAGTTGCACTTTATTTTGGTGTATAATTTGTGGCATAATGAATTTTTACAAAAATTGGATAGATCGGTATATTTATTGGTACAGGTTCAAAAATGCGGTAATTTAAGGCTCCGATATGGTTGCAAATAACTTTTATAGTTTTCATGTTATAACAGTCGTTTATACATCTTTTTATTGCATTATAGTTGCCATTTGTTTTGGTATATAATTTATTGCATAATGTATTTTTAGAAAATGGCCAATTGGATAGATCGATAGAATTATTTTCCCAGGTTTAAAAAGGCGGTAATTTGAGGTTCCGATATGGTTGTGAATAACTTTGACAGTTTTCATGCTATGACAGTCATTTATGCATCATTTTAAAGCATTATGATTGCACTTTAATTTGGTATATCATTTGTGGCATAATGTGTTCGTCTAAAAAATGGTCAATTTGATGGATCGGTAGAATTATTGTTCTATGTTTAAAAACGCGATAATTTGAGGTTCCGATATGGTTGCAAATAACATTGACAGTTTTCATGCTATGACAGTCATTTATGCATCATTTTAAAGCATTATGATTGCACTTTAATATGGTATACCATTTGTAGCATAATGTGTGTTTTTACAAATTGGTCAATTTGATAGATCGGTAGAATTATTGTTCTATGTTTAATAAACGCAGTAATCTGAGGTTCCGATATGGTTGCAATTAACTTTGGCAGTTTTCGCGCTAGGACAGTCGTTTATGCATTAAAATTGCCATTTGTTTTGGTATATAATTTATTGCATAATGTATTTTTAGAAAATGGCCAATTGGATAGATCGGTAGAATTATTTTCCCAGGTTTAAAAAGACGGCAATTTGAGGTTCCGATATGGTTGTGAATAACTTTGACAGTTTTCATGCTATGACAGTCATTTATGCATCATTTTAAAGCATTATGATTGTACTTTAATTTGGTATATCATTTGTAGCATAATGTGCTCGTCTAAAAAATGGTCAATTTGATGGATCGGTAGAATTATTGTTCTATGTTTAAAAACGCGGTAATTTGAGCTTCCGATTGGTTGCAATTAACTTTGGCAGTTTTCATGCTACGACAGTCATTTATGCACCATTTTAAAGCATTAAAATTGCCATTTGTTTTGGCGTAAAATTTATTGCATAATGTATTTTTAGAAAATGGCCAATTGGATAGGTCGGTAGAATTATTCTCCCAGGTTTAAAAAGGCTGTAATTTGAGGTTCCGATATGGATGCGAATAACTTTGACAGTTTTCATGCTATGACAATCATTTATGCATCATTTTAATGTATTACGATTGTACTTTAACTTGGAATATCACTTGTGGCAAAATGTGTTTTTCTAAAAAATTGTAATTTTGATGGATCGGTAGAATTGTTGTTCTATGTTTAAAAACGCTATGATTTGAGGTTCCGTTATAGTTGCAAATAACTTTGACAGTTTTCATGCCAGGACAATCGTTTATGCATCATTTTAAAGCATTACATTTGCACTTTGTTTTGGTGTATAATTTGTGGCATAATGAATTTTTACAAAAATTGGATAGATCGGTAGAATTATTGTTCTATGTTTAATAAACGCAGTAATCTGAGGTTCCGATACGGTTGCAATTAACTTTGGCAGTTTACGTGCTAGGACAGTCGTTTATGCATTAAAATTGCCATTTGTTTTGGTATATAATTTATTGCATAATGTGTTTTTAAAAAATGGCCAATTGGATAGATCGGTAGAATTATTCTCCCAGGTTTAAAAAGGCTGTAATTTGAGGTTCCGATATGGTTGCGAATAACTTTGACAGTTTTCATGCTATGACAATCATTTATGCATCATTTTAATGCATTACGATTGTACTTTAACTTGGTATATCACTTGTGGCAAAATGTGGTCTTCTAAAAAATTGTAAATTTGATGGATCGGTAGAATTGTTGTTCTATGTTTAAAAACGCTATGATTTGAGGTTCCGTTATGGTTGCAAATAACTTTGACAGTTTTCATGCCAGGACAATTGTTTATGCATCATTTTAAAGCATTACATTTGCACTTTGTTTTGGTGTATAATTTGTGGCATAATGAATTTTTACAAAAATTGGATAGATCGGTATATTTATTGGTACAGGTTTAGAAATGCGGTAATTTAAGGCTCCGATATGGTTGCAAATATCTTTTATAGTTTTCATGTTATAGCAGTCGTTTATATATCTTTTTATTGCATTATAGTTGCCATTTGTTTTGGTATATAATTTATTGCATAATATATTTTTAGAAAATGGCCAATTGGATAGATGGTAGAATTATTTTCACAGCATTAAAAACACGGTAATTTGAGGTTCCGATATGGCTGCAAATAACATTGACAGTTTTCACGCTATGACAGTCATTTATGCATCATTTTAAAGCATTATGATTGCACTTTAATATGGTATATCATTTGTAGCATAATGTATGTTTTTACAAATTGGTCAATTTGATAGATCGGTAGAATTATTGTTCTATGTTTAATAAACGCAGTAATCTGAGGTTCCGATATGGTTGCAATTAACTTTGGCAGTTTTCGTGCTAGGACAGTCGTTTATGCATTAAAATTGCCATTTGTTTTGGTATATAATTTATTGCATAATGTATTTTTAGAAAATGGCCAATTGGATAGATCGGTAGAATTATTTTCCCAGGTTTAAAAACGCGGTAATTTGAGGTTCCGATATGGTTGTGAATAACTTTGACAGTTTTCATGCTATGACATTTATGCATCATTTTAAAGCATTACAGTTGCACTTTGTTTTGGTGTATAATTTGTGGCGTAATGAATTTTTGCAAAAATTGGATAGATCGGTATATTTATTGGTACAGGTTCAAAAATGCGGTAATTTAAGGCTCCGATATGGTTGCAAATAACTTTTATAGTTTTCATGTTATAACAGTCGTTTATACATCTTTTTATTGCATTATAGTTGCCATTTGTTTTGGTATATAATTTATTGCATAATGTATTTTTAGAAAATGGCCAATTGGGTAGATCGGTAGAATTATTTTCACAGCTTTAAAAAGGCGGTAATTTGTAGCATAATGTGTGTTTTTACAAATTGGTCAATTTGATAGATCGGTAGAATTATTGTTCTATGTTTAATAAACGCAGTAATCTGAGGTTCCGATATGGTTGCAATTAACTTTGGCAGTTTTCGTGCTAGGACAGTCATTTATGCATTAAAATTGCCATTTGTTTTGGTATATAATTTATTGCATAATGTATTTTTAGAAAATGGCCAATTGGATAGATCGGTAGAATTATTTTCCCAGGTTTAAAAACGCGGTAATTTGAGGTTCCGATATGGTTGTGAATAACTTTGACAGTTTTCATGCTATGACAGTCATTTATGCATCATTTTAAAGCATTATGATTGCACTTTAATATGCAATATCATTTGTGGCATAACGTGTTCGTCTAAAAAATGGTCAATTTGATGGATCGGTAGAATTATTGTTCTATGTTTAAAAACGCGATAATTTGAGGTTCCGATATGGTTGCAAATAACATTGACAGTTTTCATGCTATGACAGTCATTTATGCATCATTTTAAAGCATTATGATTGCACTTTAATATGGTATATCATTTGTAGCATAATGTGTTCGTCTAAAAAATGGTCAATTTGATGGATCGGTAGAATTATTGTTCTATGTTTAAAAACGCTGTGATTTGAGGTTCCGATATGGTTGCAAACAACTTTGACAGTCTTCATTCCAGGACAATCGTTTATGCATCATTTTAAAGCATTACAGTTGCACTTTGTTTTGGTGTATAATTTGTGGGAGAATGAATTTTAACAAAAATTGGATAGATCGGTATATTTATTGGTACAGGTTTAGAAATGCGGTAATTTAAGGCTCCGATATGGTTGCAAATATCTTTTATAGTTTTCATGTTATAACAGTCGTTTACATATCTTTTTATTGCATTATAGTTGCCATTTGCTTTGGTATATAATTTATTCCATAATATATTTTTAGAAAATGGCCAATTGGATAGATCGGTAGAATTATTTTCACAGCTTTAAAAAGGTTCCGATATGGTTGGAAATAACATTGACAGTTTTCATGCTATGACAGTCATTTATGCATCATTTTAAAGCATTATGATTGCACTTTATTATGGTATATCATTTGTAGCATAATGTGTGTTTTGACAAATTGGTCAATTTGATAGATCGGTAGAATTATTGTTCTATGTTTAATAAACGCAGTAATCTGAGGTTCCGATATGGTTGCAATTAACTTTGGCAGTTTTCGAGCTAGGACAATCGTTTATGCATTAAAATTGCCATTTGTTTTGGTATATAATTTATTGCATAATGTATTTTTAGAAAATGGCCAATTGGATAGATCGGTAGAATTATTTTCCCAGGTTTAAAAAGGCGGTAATTTGAGGTTCCAATATGGTTGTGAATAACTTTGACAGTTTTCATGCTATGACAGTCATTTATGCATCATTTTAAAGCATTATGACTGTACTTTAATTTGGTATATCATTTGTAGCATAATGTGTTCGTCTAAAAAATGGTCAATTTGATGGATCGGTAGAATTATTGTTCTATGTACAAAAACGCGGTAATTTGAGCTTCCGATATGGTTGCAATTAACTGTGGCAGTTTTCGTGCTAGGACAGTCATTTGTGCACCATTTTAAAGCATTAAAATTGCCATTTGTTTTGGTATATAATTTATTGCATAATGTATTTTTAGAAAATGGCCAATTGGATAGATCGGTAGAATTATTCTCCCAGGTTTAAAAAGGCTGTAATTTGAGGTTCCGATATGGTTGCGTATAACATTGACAGTTTTCATGCTATGACAATCATTTATGCATCATTTTAATGCATTACGATTGTACTTTAACTTGGTATATCACTTGTGGCAAAATGTGTTCTTCTAAAAAATTGTAAATTTGATGGATCGGTAGAATTGTTGTTCTATGTTTAAAAACGCTATGATTTGAGGTTCCGTTATGGTTGCATATAACTTTGACAGTTTTCATGCCAGGACAATCGTTTATGCATCATTTTAAAGCATTACATTTGCACTTTGTTTTGGTGTATAATTTGTGGCATAATGAATTTTTACAAAAATTGGATAGATCGGTATATTTATTGGTACCGGTTTAGAAATGCGGTAGTTTAAGGCTCCGATATGGTTGCAAATATCTTTTATAGTTTTCATGTTATAGCAGTCGTTTATATACCTTTTTATTGCATTATAGTTGCCATTTGTTTTGGTATATAATTTATTGCATAATATATTTTTAGAAAATGGCCAATTGGATAGATCGGTAGAATTATTTTCACAGCTTTAAAAACGCGGTAATTTTAGGTTCCAATATGGCTGCAAATAACATTGACAGTTTTCACGCTATGACAGTCATTTATGCATCATTTTAAAGCATTATGATTGCACTTTAATATGGTATATCATTTGTAGCATAATGTGTGTTTTTACAAATTGGTCAATTTGATAGATCGGTAGAATTATTGTTCTATGTTTAATAAACGCTGTAATCTGAGGTTCCGATATGGTTGCAATTAACTTTGGCAGTTTTCGTGCATTTTATGCACCATTTTAAAGCATTAAAATTGCCATTTGTTTTGGTATATAATTTATTGCATAATGTATTTTTAGAAAATGGCCAATTGGATAGATCGGTAGAATTATTCTCCCAGGTTTAAAAAGGCTGTAATTTGAGGTTCCGATATGGTTGTGAATAACTTTGACAGTTTTCATGCTGTGACAGTCATTTATGCATAATTTTAAAGCATTATGATTGCACTTTAATTTGGTATATCATTTGTGGCATAATGTGTTCGTCTAAAAAATGGTCAATTTGATGGATCGGTAGAATTATTGTTCTATGTTTAAAAACGCGGTAATTTGAGGTTCCGATATGGTTGCAAATAACTTTGACAGTTTTCATGCTAGGGCAATAGTTTAGGCATCATTTTAAAGCATAAGAGTTGCACTTTATTTTGGTGTATAATTTGTGGCACAATGAATTTTTACAAAAATTGGATAGATCGGTATATTTATTGGTACAGGTTTAAAAATGCGGTAATTTAAGGCTCCGATATGGTTGCAAATAACTTTTATAGTTTTCATGTTATAACAGTCGTTTATACATCTTTTTATTGCATTATAGTTACCATTTGTTTTGGTATATAATTTATTGCATAATGTATTTTTAGAAAATGGCCAATTGGATAGATCGGTAGAATTATTTTCCCAGGTTTAAAAAGGCGGTAATTTGAGGTTCCGATATGGTTGTGAATAACTTTGACAGTTTTCATGCTATGACAGTCATTTATGCATCATTTTAAAGCATTACAGTTGCACTTTGTTTTGGTGTATAATTTGTGGCATAATGAATTTTTACAAAAATTGGATAGATCGGTATATTTATTGGTACAGGTTTAAAAATGCGGTAATTTAAGGCTCCGATATGGTTGCAAATAACTTTTATAGTTTTCATGTTATAACAGTCGTTTATACATCTTTTTATTGCATTATAGTTACCATTTGTTTTGGTATATAATTTATTGCATAATGTATTTTTAGAAAATGGCCAATTGGATAGATCGATAGAATTATTTTCCCAGGTTTAAAAAGGCGGTAATTTGAGGTTCCGATATGGTTGCGAATAACTTTGACAGTTTTCATGCTGTGACAGTCATTTATGCATAATTTTAAAGCATTATGATTGCACTTTAATTTGGTATATCATTTGTGGCATAATGTGTTCGTCTAAAAAATGGTCAATTTGATGGATCGGTAGAATTATTGTTCTATGTTTAAAAACGCGATAATTTGAGGTTCCGATATGGTTGCAAATAACATTGACAGTTTTCATGCTATGACAGTCATTTATGCATCATTTTAAAGCATTATGATTGCACTTTAATATGGTATATCATTTGTAGCATAATGTGTTCGTCTAAAAAATGGTCAATTTGATGGATCGGTAGAATTATTGTTCTATGTTTAAAAACGCGGTAATTTGAGGTTCCGATATGGTTGCAAATAACTTTGACAGTTTTCATGCTAGGGCAATAGTTTAGGCATCATTTTAAAGCATAAGAGTTGCACTTTATTTTGGTGTATAATTTGTGGCATAATGAATTTTTACAAAAATTGGATAGATCGGTATATTAATTGGTACAGGTTCAAAAATGCGGTAATTTAAGGCTCCGATAGGTTGCAAATAACTTTTATAGTTTTCATGTTATAACAGTCGTTTATATATCTTTTTATTGCACTATAGTTACCATTTGCTTTGGTATATAATTTATTCCATAATATATTTTTAGAAAATGGCCAATTGGATAGATCGGTAGAATTATTTTCACAGCTTTAAAAACGCGGTAGTTTGAGGTTCCGATATGGTTGCAAATAACATTGACAGTTTTCATGCTATGACAGTCATTTATGCACCATTTTAAAGCATTATGATTGCACTTTAATATGGTACATAATTTGTTGCATAATGTGTGTTTTTACAAATTGGTCAATTTGATAGATCGGTAGAATTATTGTTCTATGTTTAATAAACGCTGTAATCTGAGGTTCCGATATGGTTGCAATTAACTTTGGCAGTTTTCGTGCTAGGACTGTCATTTATGCACCATTTTAAAGCATTAAAATTGCCATTTGTTTTGGTATATAATTTATTGCATAATGTATTTTTAGAAAATGGCCAATTGGATAGATCGGTAGAATTATTCTCCCAGGTTTAAAAAGGCTGTAATTTGAGGTTCCGATATGGTTGCGAATAACTTTGATAGTTTTCATGCTATGACAATCATTTATGCATCATTTTAATGCATTACGATTGTACTTTAAGTTGGTATATCACTTGTGGCAAAATGTGTTCGTCTAAAAATGGTCAATTTGATGGATCGGTAGAATTATTGTTCTATGTTTAAAAACGCGGTAATTTGAGGTTCCGATATGGTTGCAAATAACTTTGACAGTTTTCATGCTAGGGCAATAGTTTAGGCATCATTTTAAAGCATAAGAGTTGCACTTTATTTTAATATAATTTATAATTTGTGGCATAGTGAATTTTTACAAAAATTGGATAGATCGGTTTATTTATTGGTACAGGTTCAAAAATGCGGTAATTTAAGGCTCCGATATGGTTGCAAATATCTTTTATAGTTTTCATGTTATAGCAGTCGTTTATATATTTTTTATTGCAATATAGGTGCCATTTGTTTTGGTATATAATTTATTGCATAATATATTTTTAGAAAATGGCCAATTGGATAGATCGGTAGAATTATTTTCACAGCTTTAAAAACGCGGTAATTTGAGGTTCCGATATGGCTGCAAATAACATTGACAGTTTTCACGCTATGACAGTCATTTATGCAACATTTTAAAGCGTTATGATTGCACTTTAATATGGTATATCATTTGTAGCATAATGTGTGTTTTTACAAATTGGTCAATTTGATAGATCGGTAGAATTATTGTTCTATGTTTAATAAACGCAGTAATCTGAGGTTCCGATATGGTTGCAATTAACGTTGGCAGTTTTCGTGCTAGGACAGTCGTTTATGCATTAAAATTGCCATTTGTTTTGGTATATAATTTATTGCATAATGTATTTTTAGAAAATGGCCAATTGGACAGATCGGTAGAATTATTTTCCCAGGTTTAAAAACGCGGTAATTTGAGGTTCCGATATGGTTGTGAATAACTTTGACAGTTTTCATGCTAAAGCATTACAGTTGCACTTTGTTTTGGTGTATAATTTGTGGCATAATGAATTTTTACAAAAATTGGATAGATCGGTATATTTATTGGTACAGGTTTAAAAATGCGGTAATTTAAGGCTCCGATATGGTTGCAAATAACTTTTATAGTTTTCATGTTATAACAGTCGTTTATACATCTTTTTATTGCATTATAGTTGCCATTTGTTTTGGTATATAATTTATTGCATAATGTATTTTTAGAAAATGGCCAATGGGATAGATCGATAGAATTATTTTCCCAGGTTTAAAAAGGCGGTAGTTTGAGGTTCCGATATGGTTGTGAATAACTTTGACAGTTTTCATGCTATGACAGTCATTTATGCATCATTTTAAAGCATTATGATTGCACTTTAATTTGGTATATCATTTGTAGCATAATGTGTTCGTCTAAAAAATGGTCAATTTGATGGATCGGTAGAATTATTGTTCTATGTTTAAAACGCGATAATTTGAGGTTCCGATTTGGTTGCAAATAACATTGACAGTTTTCATGCTATGACAGTCATTTATGCATCATTTTAAAGCATTATGATTGCACTTTAATATGGTATATCATTTGTAGCATAATGTGTGTTTTTACAAATTGGTCAATTTGATAGATCGGTAGAATTATTGTTCTATGTTTAATAAACGCAGTAATCTGAGGTTATAACAGTCGTTTATATATCTTTTTATTGCACTATAGTTACCATTTGCTTTGGTATATAATTTATTCCATAATATATTTTTAGAAAATGGCCAATTGGATAGATCGGTAGAATTATTTTCACAGCTTTAAAAACGCGGTAGTTTGAGGTTCCGATATGGTTGCAAATAACATTGACAGTTTTCATGCTATGACAGTCATTTATGCACCATTTTAAAGCATTATGATTGCACTTTAATATGGTACATAATTTGTTGCATAATGTGTGTTTTTACAAATTGGTCAATTTGATAGATCGGTAGAATTATTGTTCTATGTTTAATAAACGCTGTAATCTGAGGTTCCGATATGGTTGCAATTAACTTTGGCAGTTTTCGTGCTAGGACTGTCATTTATGCACCATTTTAAAGCATTAAAATTGCCATTTGTTTTGGTATATAATTTATTGCATAATGTATTTTTAGAAAATGGCCAATTGGATAGATCGGTAGAATTATTCTCCCAGGTTTAAAAAGGCTGTAATTTGAGGTTCCGATATGGTTGCGAATAACTTTGATAGTTTTCATGCTATGACAATCATTTATGCATCATTTTAATGCATTACGATTGTACTTTAAGTTGGTATATCACTTGTGGCAAAATGTGTTCGTCTAAAAAATGGTCAATTTGATGGATCGGTAGAATTATTGTTCTATGTTTAAAAACGCGGTAATTTGAGGTTCCGATATGGTTGCAAATAACTTTGACAGTTTTCATGCTAGGGCAATAGTTTAGGCATCATTTTAAAGCATAAGAGTTGCACTTTATTTTAATATAATTTATAATTTGTGGCATAGTGAATTTTTACAAAAATTGGATAGATCGGTTTATTATTGGTACAGGTTCAAAAATGCGGCAATTTAAGGCTCCGATATGGTTGCAAATATCTTTTATAGTTTTCATGTTATAGCAGTCGTTTATATATCTTTTTATTGCAATATAGGTGCCATTTGTTTTGGTATATAATATATTTTTAGAAAATGGCCAATTGGATAGATCGGTAGAATTATTTTCACAGCTTTAAAAACGCGGTAATTTGAGGTTCCGATATGGCTGCAAATAACATTGACAGTTTTCACGCTATGACAGTCATTTATGCAACATTTTAAAGCGTTATGATTGCACTTTAATATGGTATATCATTTGTAGCATAATGTGTGTTTTTACAAATTGGTCAATTTGATAGATCGGTAGAATTATTGTTCTATGTTTAATAAACGCAGTAATCTGAGGTTCCGATATGGTTGCAATTAACGTTGGCAGTTTTCGTGCTAGGACAGTCGTTTATGCATTAAAATTGCCATTTGTTTTGGTATATAATTTATTGCATAATGTATTTTTAGAAAATGGCCAATTGGACAGATCGGTAGAATTATTTTCCCAGGTTTAAAAACGCGGTAATTTGAGGTTCCGATATGGTTGTGAATAACTTTGACAGTTTTCATGCTAAAGCATTACAGTTGCACTTTGTTTTGGTGTATAATTTGTGGCATAATGAATTTTTACAAAAATTGGATAGATCGGTATATTTATTGGTACAGGTTTAAAAATGCGGTAATTTAAGGCTCCGATATGGTTGCAAATATCTTTTATAGTTTTCATGTTATAGCAGTCGTTTATATATCTTTTTATTGCATTATAGTTGCCATTTGTTTTAGTATATAATTTATTGCATAATATATTTTTAGAAAATGGCCAATTGGATAGATCGATAGAATTATTTTCACAGCTTTAAAAACGAGGTAATTTGAGGTTCCGATATGGCTGCAAATAACATTGACAGTTTTCAAGCTATGACAGTCATTTATGCATAATATTAAAGCATTATGATTGCACTTTAATATGGTATATCATTTGTAGCATAATGTATGTTTTTACAAATTGGTCAATTTGATAGATCGGTAGAATTATTGTTCTATGTTTAATAAACGCAGTAATGTGAGGTTCCGATATGGTTGCAATTAACTTTGGCAGTTTTCGTGCTAGAACAGTCGTTTATGCATTAAAATTGCAATTTGTTTGGTATATAATTTATTGCATAATGTATTTTTAGAAAATAGCCAATTGGATAGATCGGTAGAATTATTTTCCCAGGTTTAAAAAGGCGGTAATTTGAGGTTCCGATATGGTTGTGAATAACTTTGACAGTTTTCATGCTATGGCAGTCATTTATGCATCATTTTAAAGCATTACAGTTGCACTTTGTTTTGGTGTATAATTTGTGGCATAATGAATTTTTACAAAAATTGGATTGATCGGTATATTTATTGGTACAGGTTTAAAAATGCGGTAATTTAAGGCTCCGATATGGTTGCAAATAACTTTTATAGTTTTCATGTTATAACAGTCGTTTATACATCTTTTTATTGCATTATAGTTGCCATTTGTTTTGGTATATAATCTATTGCATAATGTATTTTTAGAAAATGGCCAATTGGATAGATCGATAGAATTATTTTCCCAAGTTTAAAAAGGCGTTAATTTGAGGTTCCGATATGGTTATGAATAACTTTGACAGTTTTCATGCTATGACAGTCATTTATGCATCATTTTAAAGCATTATGATTGCACTTTAATTTGGTATATCTTTTGTGGCATAATGTGTTCGTCTAAAAAATGGTCAATTTGATGGATCGGTAGAATTATTGTTCTGTGTTTAAAAACGCGACAATTTGAGGTTCCGATATGGTTGCAAATAACATTGACAATTTTTAAGCTATGACAGTCATTTATGCATCATTTTAAAGCATTATGATTGTACTTTAATATGGTATATCATTTGTAGCATAATGTGTGTTTTTACAAATTGGTCAATTTGATAGATCGGTAGAATTATTGTTATTGATATGGTTGCAATTAACTTTGGCAGTTATCGTGCTAGGACAGTCGTTTATGCACAATTTTAAAGCATTAAAATTGCCATTTGTTTTGGTATATAATTTATTGCATAATGTATTTTAAGAAAATGGCCAATTGGATAGATCGGTAGAATTATTTTCCCAGGTTTAAAAAAGCGGTAATTTGAGGTTCCGATATGGTTGTGAATAACTTTGACTATTTGCATGCTATGACAGTCAATTATGCATCATTTTAGAGCATTATGATTGCACTTTATTTTGGTATATCATTTGTAGCATAATGTGTTCGTCTAAAAATGGTCAATTTGATGGATCGGTAGAATTATTGTTCTATGTTTAAAAACGCGGTAATTTGAGGTTCCGATATGGTTGCAAATAACTTTGACAGTTTTCATGCTATGACAGTCATTTATGCACCATTTTAAAGCATTATGATTGAACTTTAATATGGTACATAATTTGTTGCATAATGTGTGTTTTTACAAATTGGTCAATTTGATAGATCGGTAGAATTATTGTTCTATGTTTAATAAACCCTGTAATCTGAGGTTCCGATATGGTTGCAATTAACTTTGGCAGTTTTCGTGCTAGGACAGTCATTTATGCACCATTTTAAAGCATTACATTTGCACTTTGTTTTGGTGTATAATTTGTGGCATAATGAATTTTTACAAAAATTGGATAGATCGGTATATTTATTGGTACAGGTTTAGAAATGCGGTAATTTAAGTCTCCGATATGGTTGCAAATATCTTTTATAGTTTTCATGTTATAGCAGTCGTTTATATATCTTTTTATTGCATTATAGTTGCCATTTGTTTTGGTATATAAATTATTGCATAATATATTTTTAGAAAATGGCCAATTGGATAGATCGGTAGAATTATTTTCACAGCTTTAAAAACGCGGTAATTTGAGGTTCCGATATGGCTGCAAATAACATTGACAGTTTTCACGCTATGACAGTCATTTATGCATCATTTTAAAGCATTATGATTGCACTTTAATATGGTATATCATTTGTAGCATAATGTGTGTTTTTACAAATTGGTCAATTTGATAGATCGGTAGAATTATTGTTCTATGTTTAATTAACGCAGTAATCTGAGGTTCCGATATGGTTGCAATTAACTTTGGCAGTTTTCGTGCTAGGACAGTCGTTTATGCACCATTTTAAAGCATTAAAATTGCCATTTGCTTTGGTATATAATATATTCCATAATATATTTTTAGAAAATGGCCAATTGGATAGATCGGTAGAATTATTTTCACAGCTTTAAAAACGCGGTAGTTTGAGGTACCGATATGGTTGTGAATAACTTTGACAGTTTTCATGCTATGACAGTCATTTATGCATCATTTTAAAGCATTATGATTGCACTATAATTTGGTATATCATTTGTGGCATAATGTGTTCGTCTAAAAAATGGTCAATTTGATGGATCGGTAGAATTATTGTTCTATGTTTAAAAACGCGATAATTTGAGGTTCCGATATGGTTGCAAATAACATTGACAGTTTTCATGCTATGACAGTCATTTATGCATCATTTTAAAGCATTATGATTGCACTTTAATATGGTATATCATTTGTAGCATAATGTGTGTTTTTACAAATTGGTCAATTTGATAGATCGGTAGAATTATTGTTCTATGTTTAATAAACGCTGTAATCTGAGGTTCCGATATGGTTGCAATTAACTTTGGCAGTTTTCGTGCTAGGACAGTCGTTTATGCACCATTTTAAAGCATTAAAATTGCCATTTGTTTTGGTATATAATTTATTGCATAATGTATTTTTAGAAAATGGCCAATTGGATAGATCGGTAGAATTATTTTCCCAGGTTTAAAAAGGCTGTAATTTGAGGTTCCGATATGGTTGCGAATAACTTTGACAGTTTTCATGCTATGACAATAATTTATGCATCACTTTAATGCATTACGATTGTACTTTAACTTGGTATATCATTTGTGGCATAATGTGTTCGTCTAAAAAATTGTAAATTCGATGGATCGGTAGAATTATTGTTCTATGTTTAAAAACGCTATGATTTGAGGTTCCGATATGGTTGCAAATAACTTTGACAGTTTTCATGCTATGACAGTCATTTATGCACCATTTTAAAGCATTAAAATTGCCATTTGTTTTAGTATATAATTTATTGCATAATCTATTTTTAGAAAATGGCCAATTAGATAAATCGGTAGAATTATTTTCCCAGGTTTAAAAACGCGGTAATTTGAGGTTCCGATATGGTTGTGAATAACTTTGACAGTTTTCATGCTATGACGGTCATTTATACATCATTTTAAAGCATTATGATTGCACTTTAATTTGGTATATCATTTGTGGCATAATGTGTTCGTCTAAAAAATGATAAATTTGATGGATCGGTAGAATTATTGTTCTATGTTTAAAAACGCGGTAATTTGAGGTTCCGATATGGTTGCAAATAACATTGACAGTTTTCATGCTATGACAGTCATTTATGCATCATTTTAAAGCATTATGATTGCACTTTAATTTGGTATATCATTTGTGGCATAATGTGTTCGTCTAAAAAATGGTCAATTTGATGGATCGGTAGAATTATTGTTCTATGTTTAAAAACGCGATAATTTGAGGTTCCGATATGGTTGCAAATAACATTGACAGTTTTCATGCTATGACAGTCATTTATGCATCATTTTAAAGCATTATGATTGCACTTTAATATGGTATATCATTTGTAGCATAATGTGTGTTTTTACAAATTGGTCAATTTGATAGATCGGTAGAATTATTGTTCTATGTTTAATAAACGCAGTCATCTGAGGTTCCGATATGGTTGCAATTAACTTTGGCAGTTTTCGTGCTAGGACAGTCGTTTATGCACCATTTTAAAGCATTAAAATTGCCATTTGTTTTGGTATATAATTTATTGCATAATGTATTTTTAGAAAATGGCCAATTGGATAGATCGGTAGAATTATTTTCCCAGGTTTAAAAAGGCTGTAAGTTTAGGTTCCGATATAGTTGCGAATAACTTTGACAGTTTTCATGCTATGACAATCCTTTATGCATCATTTTAATGCATTACGATTCTACTTTAACTTGGTATATCACTTGTGGCAAAATGTGTTCTTCTAAAAAATTGTAAATTTGATGGATCGGTAGAATTGTTGTTCTATGTTTAAAAACGCTATGATTTGAGGTTCCGTTATGGTTGCAAATAACTTTGACAGTTTTCATGTCAGGACAATCGTTTATGCATCATTTTAAAGCATTACATTTGCACTTTGTTTTGGTGTATAATTTGTGGCATAATGAATTTTTACAAAAATTGGATAGATCGGTATATTTATTGGTACAGGTTTAGAAATGCGATAATTTAAGGCTCCGATATGGTTGCAAATATCTTTTTTTTTATTTATGCATCACTTTAATGCATTACGATTGTACTTTAACTTGGTATATCATTTGTGGCAAAATGTGTCCTTCTAAAAAATTGTAAATTCGATGGATCGGTAGAATTGTTGTTCTATGTTTAAAAACGCTATGATTTGAGGTTCCGATATGGTTGCAAATAACTTTGACAGTTTTCATGCTATGACAGTCATTTATGCACCATTTTAAAGCATTAAAATTGCCATTTGTTTTAGTATATAATTTATTGCATAATGTATTTTTAGAAAATGGCCAATTAGATAAATCGGTAGAATTATTTTCCCAGGTTTAAAAACGCGGTAATTTGAGGTTCCGATATGGTTGTAAATAACTTTGACAGTTTTCATGCTATGGCAGTCATTTATGCATCATTTTAAAGCATTACAGTTGCACTTTGTTTTGGAGTATAATTTGTTGCATAATGAATTTTTACAAAAATTGGATAGATCGGTATATTTATTGGTACAGGTTTGAAAATGCGGTAATTTAAGGCTCCGATATGGTTGCAAATAAATTTTATAGTTTTCATGTTATAACAGTCGTTTATACATCTTTTTATTGCATTATAGTTGCCATTTGTTTTGGTATATAATTTATTGCATAATGTATTTTTAGAAAATGGCCAATTGGATAGATCGATAGAATTATTTTCCCAGGTTTAAAAAGGCGGTAATTTGAGGTTCCGATATGGTTGTGAATAACTTTGACAGTTTTCATGCAATGACAGTCATTTATACATCATTTTAAAGCATTATGATTGCACTTTAATTTGGTATATCATTTGTGGCATAATGTTTGTTTTTACAAATTGGTCAATTTGATAGATCGGTAGAATTATTGTTCTATGTTTAATAAACGCAGTAATCTGAGGTTCCGATATGGTTGCAATTAACTTTGGCAGTTTTCGTGCTAGGCTTTAAAAACGCGGTAATATGAGGTTCCGATATGGCTGCAAATAACATTGACAGTTTTCACGCTATGACAGTCATTTATGCATCATTTTAAAGCATTATGATTGCACTTTAATTTGGTATACCATTTGTGGCATAATGTGTTCGTCTAAAAAATGGTCAATTTGATGGATCGGTAGAATTATTGTTCTATGTTTAAAAACGCGATAATTTGAGGTTCCGATATGGTTGCAAATAACATTGACAGTTTTCATGCTATGACAGTCATTTATGCATCATTTTAAAGCATTATGATTGCACTTTAATATGGTATATCATTTGTAACATAATGTGTGTTTTTACAAATTGGTCAATTTGATAGATCGGTAGAATTATTGTTCTATGTTTAATAAACGCAGTAATCTGAGGTTCCGATATGGTTGCAATTAACTTTGGCAGTTTTCGTGCTAGGACAGTCGTTTATGCACCATTTTAAAGCATTAAAATTGGCATTTGTTTTGGTATATAATTGATTGCATAATGTATTTTTAGAAAATGGCCAATTGGATAGATCGGTAGAATTATTTTACCAGGTTTAAAAAGGCGGTAATTTGAGGTTCCGATATGGTTGTGAATAACTTTGACTGTGTTCATGCTATGACAGTCAATTATGCATCATTTTAGAGCATTATGATTGCACTTTAATTTGGTATATCATTTGTAGCATAACGTGTTCGTCTAAAAAATGGTCAATTTGATGGATCGGTAGAATTATTGTTCTATGTTTAAAAACGCGGTAATTTGAGGTTCCGATATGGTTGCAAATAACTTTGACAGTTTTCATGCTAGGGCAATAGTTTAGGCATCATTTTAAAGCATAAGAGTTGCACTTTATTTTGGTGTATAATTTGTGGCATAATGAATTTTTACAAAAATTGGATAGATCGGTATATTTATTGGTACAGGTTCAAAAATGCGGTAATTTAAGGCTCCGATATGGTTGCAAATATCTTTTATAGTTTTCATGTTATAGCAGTCGTTTATATATCTTTTTATTGCATTATAGTTGCCATTTGCTTTGGTATATAATTTATTCCATAATATATTTTTAGAAAATGGCCAATTGGATAGATCGGTAGAATTATTTCACAGCTTTAAAAAGGCGGTAATTTGAGGTTCCGATATGGTTGCAGATAACATTGACAGTTTTCATGCTATGACAGTCATTTATGCATAATTTTAAAGCATTGTGATTGCACTTTAATATGGTATATAATTTGTAGCATAATGTGTGGTTTTACTAATTGGTCAATTTGGGAGATCGGTAGAATTATTGTTCTATGTTTAATAAACGCTGTAATCTGAGGTTCCGATATGGTTGCAATTAACTTTGGCAGTTTTCGTGCTAGGACAGTCGTTTATGCACCATTTTAAAGCATTAAAATTGCCATTTGTTTTGGTATATAATTTATTGCATAATGTATTTTTAGAAAATGGCCAATTAGATAAATCGGTAGAATTATTTTCCCAGGTTTAAAAACGCGGTAATTTGAGGTTCCGATATGGTTGTGAATAACTTTGACAGTTTTCATGCTATGACAGTCATTTATGCATCATTTTAAAGCATTATGATTGCACTTTAATTTGGTATATCATTTGTGGTATAATGTGTTCGTCTAAAAAATGGTAAATTTGATGGATCGGTAGAATTATTGTTCTATGTTTAAAAAGGCGGTAATTTGAGGTTCCGATATGGTTGCAAATAACTTTGACAGTTTTCATGCTATGACGGTCATTTATGCATCATTTTAAAGCATTATGATTGCACTTTAATATGGTATATCATTTGTAGCATAATGTGTGTTTTTACAAATTGGTCAATTTGATAGATCGGTAGAATTATTGTTCTATGTTTAATAAACGCAGTAATCTGAGGTTCCGATATGGTTGCAATTAACTTTGGCAGTTTTCGTGCTAGGACAGTCGTTTATGCATTAAAATTGCCATTTGTTTTGGTATATAATTTATTGCATAAGGTATTTTTAGAAAATGGCCAATTGGATAGATCGGTAGAATTATTTTCCCAGGTTTAAAAAGGCGGTAATTTGAGGTTCCGATATGGTTGTGAATAACTTTGACAGTTTTCATGCTATGACAGTCATTTATGCATCATTTTAAAGCATTCTGATTGTACTTTAATTTGGTATATCATTTGTAGCATAATGTGTTCGTCTAAAAAATGGTCAATTTGATGGATCGGTAGAATTATTGTTCTATGTTTAAAAACGCGGTAATTTGAGCTTCCGATATGGTTGCAATTAACTTTGGCAGTTTTCGTGCTAGGACAGTCATTTATGCACCATTTTAAAGCATTAAAATTGCCATTTGTTTTGGTATATAATTTATTGCATAATGTATTTTTAGAAAATGGGCAATTGGATAGATCGATAGAATTATTCACCCAGGTTTAAAAAGGCTGTAATTTGAGGTTCCGATATGGTTGCGAATAACTTTGACAGTTTTCATGCTATGACAATCATTTATGCATCATTTTAATGCATTACGATTGTACTTTAACTTGGTATATCACTTGTGGCAAAATGTTATCTTCTAAAAAATTGTAAATTTGATGGATCGGTAGAATTGTTGTTCTATGTTTAAAAACGCTATGATTTGAGGTTCCGTTATGGTTGCAAATAACTTTGACAGTTTTCTTGCCAGGACAATCGTTTATGCATCGTTTTAAAGCAATGGTGCCCATAATCACTATTCCCTATCACGCGAGATAGGGCAAGAATATTCTGCTGACGTTGCTTTGACTCACCTACACTATAAGCTTACTTGTGTATTTTCTTATTTGAGCATGTGCTAGTTGATTATCTCTCAACTTGCAAAACAAAATCAACTCAGTTGCTGATCAGCATTTGTCGAAGTAAGATCTGTACGCAACTTTTTTAAAATCCACACAGAAATACAACAACAAAATTTTGAGAAAGCCGAATTTATGTAGGTGAGTGAGAGCACAGCTGATAGTTTTTTATATATGAACTTTAATGTACGCTGTCTGTCAAAATCCATAATATCAATTTGACAGTTAGAATATACTTTTTAGTATGCAGTTATTTTATTAGTACAGTTTTATTTTGGGTTACATTTTGTTCTCTGCTGCTTTACCAATACAAATGAATGTGTAACAGTGTGTGTATGGGCAACACTGTTTTAAAGCATTACATTTGCACTTTGTTTTGGTGTATAATTTGTGGCATAATGAATTTTTACAAAAATTGGATAGATCGGTATATTTATTGGTACAGGTTTAGAAATGCGGTAATTTAAGGCTCCGATATGGTTGCAAATATCTTTTATAGTATTCATGTTATAGCAGTCGTTTATATATCTTTTTATTGCATTATAGTTGCCATTTGTTTTGGTATATAATTTATTGCATAATATATTTCTAGAAAATGGCCAATTGGATAGATCGGTAGAATTATTTTCACAGCTTTAAAAACGCGGTATTTGAGGTTCCGATATGGCTGCAAATAACATTGACAGTTTTCACGCTATGACAGTCATTTATGCATCATTTTAAAGCAGTATGATTGCACTTTAATATGGTATATCATTTGTAGCATAATGTGTGTTTTTACAAATTGGTCAATTTGATAGATCGGTAGAATTATTGTTCTATGTTTAATAAACGCAGTAATCTGAGGTTCCGATATGGTTGCAATTAACTTTGACAGTTTTCGTGCTAGGACAGTCGTTTATGCATTAAAATTGCCATTTGTTTTGGTATATAATTTATTGCATAATGTATTTCTAGAAAATGGCCAATTGGATAGATCGGTAGAATTATTTTCCCAGGTTTAAAAACGCGGTAATT
The DNA here is from genome assembly GCF_015586225.1 of Lucilia sericata. Taxonomy (NCBI): domain Eukaryota; kingdom Metazoa; phylum Arthropoda; class Insecta; order Diptera; family Calliphoridae; genus Lucilia; species Lucilia sericata. Next base: position 138,909 of record NW_023994912.1, on the reverse strand, counting down.
TGAGGTTCCGATATGGTTGTGAATAACTTTGACAGTTTTCATGCTATGACAGTCATTTATGCATCATTTTAAAGCATTACAGTTGCACTTTGTTTTGGTGTATAATTTGTGGCATAATGTATTTTTAGAAAATGGGCAATTGGATAGATCGATAGAATTATTCTCCCAGGTTTAAAAAGGCTGTAATTTGAGGTTCCGATATGGTTGCGAATAACTTTGACAGTTTTCATGCTATGACAATCATTTATGCATCATTTTAATGCATTACGATTGTACTTTAACTTGGTATATCACTTGTGGCAAAATGTTATCTTCTAAAAAATTGTAAATTTGATGGATCGGTAGAATTGTTGTTCTATGTTTAAAAACGCTATGATTTGAGGTTCCGTTATGGTTGCAAATAACTTTGACAGTTTTCTTGCCAGGACAATCGTTTATGCATCGTTTTAAAGCAATGGTGCCCAAAATCACTATTCCCTATCACGCGAGATAGGGCAAGAATATTCTGCTGACGTTGCGTTGACTCACCTACAACTTGTGTATTTTCTTATTTGAGCATGTGCTAGTTGATTATCTCTCAACTTGCAAAACAAAATCAACTCAGTTGCTGATCAGCATTTGTCGAAGTAAGATCTGTACGCAACTTTTTTAAAATCCACACAGAAATACAACAACAAAATTTTGAGAAAGCCGAATTTATGTAGGTGAGTGAGAGCACAGCTGATAGTTTTTTATATATGAACTTTAATGTACGCTGTCTGTCAAAATCCATAATATCAATTTGACAGTTAGAATATACTTTTTAGTATGCAGTTATTTTATTAGTACAGTTTTATTTTGGGTTACATTTTGTTCTCTGCTGCTTTACCAATACAAATGAATGTGTAACAGTGTGTGTATGGGCAACACTGTTTAAAAGCATTACATTTGCACTTTGTTTTGGTGTATAATTTGTGGCATAATGAATTTTTACAAAAATTGGATAGATCGGTATATTTATTGGTACAGGTTTAGAAATGCGGTAATTTAAGGCTCCGATATGGTTGCAAATATCTTTTATAGTATTCATGTTATAGCAGTCGTTTATATATCTTTTTATTGCATTATAGTTGCCATTTGTTTTGGTATATAATTTATTGCATAATATATTTTTAGAAAATGGCCAATTGGATAGATCGGTAGAATTATTTTCACAGCTTTAAAAACGCGGTAATTTGAGGTTCCGATATGGCTGCAAATAACATTGACAGTTTTCACGCTATGACAGTCATTTATGCATCATTTTAAAGCATTATGATTGCACTTTAATATGGTATATCATTTGTAGCATAATGTGTGTTTTTACAAATTGGTCAATTTGATAGATCGGTAGAATTATTGTTCTATGTTTAATAAACGCAGTAATCTGAGGTTCCGATATGGTTGCAATTAACTTTGGCAGTTTTCGTGCTAGGACAGTCGTTTATGCATTAAAATTGCCATTTGTTTTGGTATATAATTTATTGCATAATGTATTTCTAGAAAATGGCCAATTGGATAGATCGGTAGAATTATTTTCCCAGGTTTAAAAACGCGGTAATTTGAAGTTCCGATATGGTTGTGAATAACTTTGACAGTTTTCATGCTATGACAGTCATTTATGCATCATTTTAAAGCATTATGATTGCACTTTAATTTGGTATATCATTTGTGGCATAATGTGTTCGTCTAAAAAATGGTCAATTTGATGGATCGGTAGAATTATTGTTCTATGTTTAAAAACGCGATAATTTGAGGTTCCGATATGGTTGCAAATAACATTGACAGTTTTCATGCTATGACAGTCATTTATGCATCATTTTAAAGCATTATGATTGCACTTTAATATGGTATATCATTTGTAGCATAATGTGTGTTTTTACAAATTGGTCAATTTGATAGATCGGTAGAATTATTGTTCTATGTTTAATAAACGCAGTAATCTGAGGTTCCGATATGGTTGCAATTAACTTTGGCAGTTTTCGTGCTAGGACAGTCGTTTATGCACCATTTTAAAGCATTAAAATTGCCATTTGTTTTGGTATATAATTTATTGCATAATGTATTTTTAGAAAATGGCCAATTGGATAGATCGGTAGATTTATTTTCCCAGGTTTAAAAAGGCGGTAATTTGAGGTTCCGATATGGTTGTGAATAACTTTGACTGTTTTCATGCTATGACAGTCAATTATGCATCATTTTAGAGCATTATGATTGCACTTTAATTTGGTATATCATTTGTAGCATAATGTGTTCGTCTAAAAAATGGTCAATTTGATGGATCGGTAGAATTATTGTTCTATGTTTAAAAACGCGGTAATTTGAGGTTCCGATATGGTTGCAAATAACTTTGACAGTTTTCATGCTAGGGCAATAGTTTAGGCATAATTTTAAAGCATAAGAGTTGCACTTTATTTTGGTGTATAATTTGTGGCATAATGAATTTTTACAAAAATTGGATAGATCGGTATATTAATTGGTACAGGTTCAAAAATGCGGTAATTTAAGGCTCTGATATGGCTGCAAATAACTTTTATAGTTTTCATGTTATAACAGTTGTTTATATATCTTTTTATTGCACTATAGTTGCCATTTGCTTTGGTATATAATTTATTCCATAATATATTTTTAGAAAATGGCCAATTGGATAGATCGGTAGAATTATTTTCACAGCTTCAAAAACGAGGTAGTTTGAGGTTCCGATATGGTTGCAAATAACATTGACAGTTTTCATGCTATGACAGTCATTTATGCATCATTTTGAAACATTATGATTGCACTTTAATATGGTACATAATTTGTTGCATAATGTGTGTTTTTACAAATTGGTCAATTTGATAGATCGGTAGAATTATTGTTCTATGTTTAATAAACGCTGTAATCTGAGGTTCCGATATGGTTGCAATTAACTTTGGCAGTTTTCATGCCAGGACAATCGTTTATGCATCATTTTAAAGCATTACAGTTGCACTTTGTTTTGGTGTATAATTTGTGGCATAATGAATTTTTACAAAAATTGGATAGATCGGTATATTTATTGGTACAGGTTTAGAAATGCGGTAATTTAAGGCTCCGATATGGTTGCAAATATCTTTTATAGTTTTCATGTTATAGCAGTCGTTTATATATCTTTTTATTGCATTATATTTGCTTTGGCATATAATTTATTCCATAATATATTTTTAGAAAATGGCCAATTGGATAGATCGGTAGAATTATTTTCACAGCTTTAAAAAGGCGGTAATTTGAGGTTCCGATATGGTTGCAAATAACATTGACAGTTTTCATGCTATGACACTCATTTATGCATAATTTTAAAGCATTGTTATTGCACTTTAATATGGTATATAATTTGTAGCATAATGTGTGTTTTTACTAATTGGTCAATTTGGGAGATCGGTAGAATTATTGTTCTATGTTTAATAAACGCTGTAATCTGAGGTTCCGATATGGTTGCAATTAACTTTGGCAGTTTTCGTGCTAGGACATTCGTTTATGCACCATTTTAAAGCATTAAAATTGCCATTTGTTTTGGTATATAATTTATTGCATAATGTATTTTTAGAAAATGTCCAATTAGATAAATCGGTAGAATTATTTTCCCAGGTTTAAAAACGCGGTAATTTGAGGTTCCGATATGGTTGTGAATAACTTTGACAGTTTTCATGCTATGACAGTCAAGTTTCAAGCATTAAAGTTGCACTTTGTTTTGGTGTATAATTTGTGGCATAATGAATTTTTACAAAAATGGGATAGATCGGTATATTTAATGGTACAGGTTTAAAAATGCGGTAATTTAAGGCTCCGATATGGTTGCAAATAAATTTTATAGTTTTCATGTTATAACAATCGTTTATACATCTTTTTATTGCATTATAGTTGCCATTTGTTTTGGTATATAATTTATTGCATAATGTATTTTTAGAAAATGGCCAATTGGATAGATCGAGAGAATTATTTTCCCAGGTTTCAAAAGGCGGTAATTTGAGGTTCCGATATGGTTGTGAATAACTTTTACAGCTTTCATGCTATGACAGTCATTTATACATCATTTTAAAGCATTATGATTGCACTTTAATTTGGTATATCATTTGTGGCATAATGTGTTTAAATGTGTGTCTAAAAAATTGTAAATTTGATGGATCGGTAGAATTATTGTTCTACGTTTAAAAACGCGATAATTTGAGGTTCCGATATGGTTGCAAATAACTTTGACAGTTTTCATGCTAGGGCAATAGTTTAGGCATCATTTTAAAGCATAAGAGTTGCACTTTATTTTGGTGTATAATTTGTGGCATAATGAATTTTTACAAAAATTGGATAGATCGGTATATTTATTGGTACAGGTTCAAAAATGCGGTAATTTAAGGCTCCGATATGGATGCAAATAACTTTTATAGTTTTCATGTTATAACAGTTGTTTATATATCTTTTTATTGCACTATAGTTGCCATTTGCTTTGGTATATAATTTATTGCATAATATATTTTTAGAAAATCGCCAATTGGATAGATCGGTAGAATTATTTTCACAGCTTTAAAAACACGGTAGTTTGAGGTTTCGATATGGTTGCAAATAACATTGACAGTTTTCATGCTATGACAGTCATTTATGCACCATTTTAAAGCATTATGATTGCACTTTAATATGGTACATAATTTGTTGCATAATGTGTGTTTTTACAAATTGGTCAATTTGATAGATCGGTAGAATTATTGTTCTATGTTTAATAAACGCTGTAATCTGAGGTTCCGATATGGTTGCAATTAACTTTGGCAGTTTTCGTGCTAGGACAGTCATTTATGCACCATTTTAAAGCATTAAAATTGCCATTTGTTTTGGTATATAATTTATTGCATAATGTATTTTTAGAAAATGGCCAATTGGATAGATCGGTAGAATTATTTTCCCAGGTTTAAAAAGGCGGTAATTTGAGGTTCCGATATGGTTGTGAATAACTTTGACTGTTTTCATGCTATGACAGTCAATTATGCATCATTTTAGAGCATTATGATTGCACTTTAATTTAGTATATCATTTGTAGCATAATGTGTTCGTCTAAAAAATGGTCAATTTGATGGATCGGTAGAATTATTGTTCTACGTTTAAAAACGCGATAATTTGAGGTTCCGATATGGTTGCAAATAACTTTGACAGTTTTCATGCTAGGGCAATAGTTTAGGCATCATTTTAAAGCATAAGAGTTGCACTTTATGTTGGTGTATAATTTGTGGCATAATGAATTTTTACAAAAATTGGATAGATCGGTATATTTATTGGTACAGGTTCAAAAATGCGGTAATTTAAGGCTCCGATATGGTTGCAAATATCTTTTATAGTTTTCATGTTATAGCAGTCGTTTATATATCTTTTTATTGCATTATAGTTGCCATTTGCTTTGGCATATAATTTATTCCATAATATATTTTTAGAAAATGGCCAATTGGATAGATCGGTAGAATTATTTTCCCAGGTTTAAAAACGCGGTAGTTTGAGGTTCCGATATGGTTGCAAATAATATTGACAGTTTTCATGCTATGACAGTCATTTATGCACCATTTTAAAGCATTATGATTGCACTTTAATATGGTACATAATTTGTTGCATAATGTGTGTTTTTACAAATTGGTCAATTTGATAGATCGGTAGAATTATTGTTCTATGTTTAATAAACGCTGTAATCTGAGGTTCCGATATGGTTGCAATTAACTTTGGCAGTTTTCGTGCTAGGACAGTCATTTATGCACCATTTTAAAGCATTAAAATTGCCATTTGTTTTGGTATATAATTTATTGCATAATGTATTTTTAGAAAATGGCCAATTGGATAGATCGGTAGAATTATTTTCCCAGGTTTAAAAAGGCGGTAATTTGAGGTTCCGATATGGTTGCGAATAACTTTGACAGTTTTCATGCTATGACAATAATTTATGCATCACTTTAATGCATTACGATTGTACTTTAACTTGGTATATCATTTGTGGCAATATGTGTTCTTCTAAAAAATTTTAAATTCGATGGATCGGTAGAATTGTTGTTCTATGTTTAAAAACGCTATGATTTGAGGTTCCGATATGGTTGCAAATAACTTTGACAGTTTTCATGCCAGGACAATCGTTTATGCATCATTTTAAAGCATTACAGTTGCACTTTGTTTTGGTGTATAATTTGTGGCATAATGAATTTTTACAAAAATTGGATAGATCGGTATATTTATTGGTACAGGTTTAGAAATGCGGTAATTTAAGGCTCCGATATGGTTGCAAATATTTTTATAGTTTTCATGTTATAACAGTCGTTTATATATCTTCTTATTGCATTATAGTTGCCATTTGCTTTGGTATATAATTTATTCCATAATATATTTTTAGAAAATGGCCAATTGGATAGATCGGTAGAATTATTTTCACAGCTTTAAAAACGCGGTAATTTGAGGTTCCGATATGGTTGCAAATAACATTGACAGTTTTCATGCTATGACAGTCATTTATGCATCATTTTAAAGCATTGTGATTGCACTTTAATATGGTATATAATTTGTAGCATAATATGTGTTTTTACTAATTGGTCAATTTGGGAGATCGGTAGAATTATTGTTCTATGTTTAATAAACGCTGTAATCTGAGGTTCCGATATGGTTGCAATTAACTTTGGCAGTTTTCGTGCTAGGACAGTCGTTTATGCACCATTTTAAAGCATTAAAATTGCCATTTGTTTTGGTATATAATTTATTGCATAATGTATTTTTAGAAAATGGCCAATTAGATAAATCGGTAGAATTATTTTCCCAGGTTTAAAAACGCGGTAATTTGAGGTTCCGATATGGTTGTGAATAACTTTGACAGTTTTCATGCTATGACAGTCATTTATGCATCATTTTAAAGCATTACAGTTGCACTTTGTTTTGGTGTATAATTTGTGGCATAATGAATTTTTACAAAAATTGGATAGATCGGTGATTTATTGGTACAGGTTTAAAAATGCGGTAATTTAAGGCTCCGATATGGTTGCAAATAAATTTTATAGTTTTCATGTTATAATAGTCGTATATACATCTTTTTATTGCATTATAGTTGCCATTTGTTTTGGTATATAATTTATTGCATAATGTATTTTTAGAAAACGGCCAATTGGATAGATCGATAGAATTATTTTCCCAGGTTTAAAAAGGCAGTAATTTGAGGTTCCGATATGGTTGTGAATAACTTTGACAGTTTTCATGCTATGACAGTCATTTATGCATCATTTTAAAGCATTATGATTGTACTTTAATTTGGTATATCACTTGTGGCAAAATGTGTTCTTCTAAAAAATTGTAAATTTGATGGATCGGTAGAATTGTTGTTCTATGTTTAAAAACGCTATGATTTGAGGTTCCGTTATGGTTGCAAATAACTTTGACAGTTTTCATGCCAGGACAATCGTTTATGCATCATTTTAAAGCATTACATTTGCACTTTGTTTTGGTGTATAATTTGTGGCATAATGAATTTTTACAAAAATTGGATAGATCGGTAAATTTATTGGTACAGGTTTAGAAATGCGGTAATTTAAGGCTCCGATATGGTTGCAAATATCTTTTATAGTTTTCATGTTATAGCAGTCGTTTATATATCTTTTTATTGCATTATAGTTGCCATTTGTTTTGGTATATAATTTATTGCATAATATATTTTTAGAAAATGGCCAATTGGATAGATCGGTAGAATTATTTTCACAGCCTTAAAAACGCGGTAATTTGAGGTTCCGATATGGCTGCAAATAACATTGACAGTTTTCACGCTATGACAGTCATTTATGCATCATTTTAAAGCATTATGATTGCACTTTAATATGGTATATCATTTGTGGCATAATGTGTTCGTCTAAGAAATGGTAAATTTGATGGATCAGTAGAATTATTGTTCTATGTTTAAAAACGCGGTAATTTGAGGTTCCGATATGGTTGCAAATAACATTGACAGTTTTCATGCTATGACAGTCATTTATGCATCATTTTAAAGCATTATGATTGCACTTTAATATGGTATATCATTTGTAGCATAATGTGTGTTTTTACAAATTGGTCAATTTGATAGATCAGTAGAATTATTGTTCTATGTTTAATAAACGCAGTAATCTGAGGTTCCGATATGGTTGCAATTAACTTTGGCAGTTTTCGTGCTAGGACAGTCGTTTATGCATTAAAATTGCCATTTGTTTTGGTATATAATTTATTGCATAATGTATTTTTAGAAAATGGCCAATTGGATAGATTGGTAGAATTATTTTCCCAGGTTTAAAAAGGCGGTAATTTGAGGTTCCGATATGGTTGTGAATAACTTTGACAGTTTTCATGCTATGACAGTCATTTATGCATCATTTTAAAGCATTATGATTGTACTTTAATTTGGTATATCATTTGTAGCATAATGTGTTCGTCTAAAAAATGGTCAATTTGACGGTTCGGTAGAATTATTGTTCTATGTTTAAAAACGCGGTAATTTGAGCTTCCAATATGGTTGCAATTAACTTTGGCAGTTTTCGTGCTAGGACAGTCATTTATGCACCATTTTAAAGCATTAAAATTGCAATTTGTTTTGATATATAATTTATTGCATAATGTATTTTTAGAAAATGGCCAATTGGATAGATCGGTAGAATTATTCTCCCAGGTTTAAAAAGGCTGTAATTTGAGGTTCCGATATGGTTGCGAATAACTTTGACAGTTTTCATGCTATGACAGTCATTTATGCATCATTTTAAAGCATTGTGATTGCACTTTAATATGGTATATACTTTGTAGCATAATGTGTATTTTTACTAATTGGTCAATTTGGGAGATCGGTAGAATTATTTTTCTATGTTTAATAAACGCTGTAATCTGAGGTTCCGATATGGTTGCAATTAACTTTGGCAGTTTTCGTGCTAGGACAGTCGTTTATGCATTAAAATTGCCATTTGTTTTGGTATATAATTTATTGCATAATGTATTTTTAGAAAATGGCCAATTGGATAGATCGGTAGAATTATTCTCCCAGGTTTAAAAAGGCTGTAATTTGAGGTTCCGATATGGTTGCGAATAACTTTGACAGTTTTCATGCTATGACAATCATTTATGCATCATTTTAATGCATTACGATTATACTTTAACTTGGTATATCACTTGTGGCAAAATGTGTTCTTCTAAAAAATTGTAAATTTGATGGATCGGTAGAATTGTTGTTCTATGTTTAAAAACGCTATGATTTGAGGTTCTGTTATGGTTGCAAATAACTTTGACAGTTTTCATGCCAGGACAATCGTTTATGCATCATTTTAAAGCATTACATTTGCACTTTGTTTTGGTGTATAATTTGTGGCGTAATGAATTTTTACAAAAATTGGATAGATCGGTATATTTATTGGTACAGGTTTAGAAATGCGGTAATTTAAGGCTACGATATGGTTGCAAATATCTTTTATAGTTTTCATGTTATAGCAGTCGTTTATATATCTTTTTATTGCATTATAGTTGCCATTTGCTTTGGTATATAATTTATTGCATAATATATTTTTAGAAAATGGCCAATTGGATAGATCGGTAGAATTATTTTCACAGCTTTAAAAAGGCGGTAGTTTGAGGTTCCGATATGGCTGCAAATAACATTGACAGTTTTCACGCTATGACAGTCATTTATACATCATTTTAAAGCATTATGATTGCACTTTAATATGGTATATAATTTGTGGCATAATGTGTTCGTCTAAAAAATGGTCAATTTGATGGATCGGTAGAATTATTGTTCTATGTTTAAAAACGCGGTAATTTGAGGTTCCGATATGGTTGCAATTAACTTTGGCAGTTTTCGTGCAAGGACAGTCACTTATGCACCATTTTAAAGCATTAAAATTGCCATTTGTTTTGGTATATAATTTATTGCATAATGTATTTTTAGAAAATGGCCAATTGGATAGATCGGTAGAATTATTTTCCCAGGTTTAAAAAGGCGGTAATTTGAGGTTCCGATATGGTTGTGAATAACTTTGACAGTTTTCATGCTATGACAGTCATTTATGCATCATTTTAAAGCATTATGATTGTACTTTAATTTGGTATATCATTTGTAGCATAATGTGTTCGTCTAAAAAATGGTCAATTTGTGGATCGGTAGAATTATTGTTCTATGTTTAAAAACGCGGTAATTTGAGCTTCCGATATGGTTGCAATTAACTTTGGCAGTTTTCGTGCTAGGACAGTCATTTATGCACCATTTTAAAGCATTAAAATTGCAATTTGTTTTGGTATATAATTTATTGCATAATGTATTTTTAGAAAATGGCCAATTGGATAGATCGGTAGAATTATTCTCCCAGGTTTAAAAAGGCGGTAATTTGAGGTTCCGATATGGTTGTGAATAACTTTGACAGTTTTCATGCTATGACAGTCTTTTATACATCATTTTAAAGCATTATGATTGCACTTTAATTTGGTATATCATTTGTGGCATAATGTGTTCGTCTAAAAAATGGTAAATTTGATGGATCGGTAGAATTATTGTTCTATGTTTAAAAACGCGGTAATTTGAGGTTCCAATATGGTTGTGAATAATATTGACAGTTTTCACGCTATGACAGTCATTTATACATCATTTTAAAGCATTACAGTTGCACTTTGTTTTGGTGTATAATTTGTGGCATAATGAATTTTTACAAAAATTGGATAGATCGGTATATTTATTGGTACAGGTTTAAAAATGCGGTAATTTAAGGCTCCGATATGGTTGCAAATAACTTTTATAGTTTTCATGTTATAACAGTCGTTTATACATCTTTTTATTGCATTATAGTTGCCATTTGTTTTGGTATATAATTTATTGCATAATGTATTTTTAGAAAATGGCCAATTAGATAAATCGGTAGAATTATTTTCCCAGTTTTAAAAACGCGGTAATTTGAGGTTCCGATATGGTTGTGAATAACTTTGACAGTTTTCATGCTATGACAGTCATTTATGCATCATTTTAAAGCATTACAGTTGCACATTGTTTTGGTGTATAATTTATATAGAATTTGTTGCATAATATATTTTTAGAAAATCGCCAATTGGATATTTCGGTAGAATTATTTTCACAGCTTTAAAAACGCGGTAATTTGAGGTTCCGATATGGCTGCAAATAACATTGGCAGTTTTCACGCTATGACAGTCATTTATGCATCATTTTAAAGCATTATGATTGCACTTTAATATGGTATATCATTTGTAGCATAATGTGTGTTTTTACAAATTGGTCAATTTGATAGATCGGTAAAATTATTGTTCTATGTTTAATAAACGCAGTAATCTGAGGTTCCGATATGGTTGCAATTAACTTTGGCAGTTTTCGTGCTAGGACAGTCGTTTATGCATTAAAATTGCCATTTGTTTTGGTATATAATTTATTGCATAATGTATTTTTAGAAAATGGCCAATTGGATAGATCGGTAGAATTATTTTCCCAGGTTTAAAAACGCGGTAATTTGAGGTTCCGATATGGCTGTGAATAACATTGACAGTTTTCACGCTATGACAGTCATTTATGCATCATTTTAAAGCATTACAGTTGCACTTTGTTTTGGTGTATAATTTGTGGCATAATGAATTTTTACAAAAATTGTATAGATCGGTATATTTATTGGTACAGGTTTAAAAATGCGGTAATTTAAGGCTCCGATATTGTTGCAAATAACTTTTATAGTTTTCATGTTATAACAGTCGTTTATACATCTTTTTATTGCATTATAGTTGCCATTTGTTTTGGTATATAATTTATTGCATAATGTATTTTTAGAAAATGGCCAATTGGATAGATCGATAGAATTATTTTCCCAGGTTTAAAAAGGCGGTAATTTGAGGTTCCGATATGGTTGTGAATAACTTTGACAGTTTTCATGCTATGACAGTCATTTATGCATCATTTTAAAGCATTTTGATTGCACTTTAATTTGGTATATCATTTGTGGCATAATGTGTTCGTCTAAAAAATGGTCAATTTGATGGATCGGTAGAATTATTGTTCTATGTTTAAAAACACGGTAATTTGAGGTTCCGATATGGTTGCAAATAACTTTGACAGTTTTCATGCTAGGGCAATAGTTTAGGCATCATTTTAAAGCATAAGAGTTGCACTTTATTTTGGTGTATAATTTGTGGCATTATGAATTTTTACAAAAATTGGATAGATCGGTATATTTATTGGTACAGGTTCAAAAATGCGGTAATTTAAGGCTCCGATATGGTTACAAATAACTTTTATAGTTTTCATGTTATAACAGTAGTTTATATATCTTTTTATTGCACTATAGTTTCCATTTGCTTTGGTATATAATTTATTCCATAAGATATTTTTAGAAAATGGCCAATTGGATAGATCGGTAGAATTATTTTCACAGCTTTAAAAACGCGGTAGTTTGATGTTCCGATATGGTTGCAAATAACATTGACAGTTTGCATGCTATGACAGTCATTTATGCACCATTTTAAAGCATTATGATTGCACTTTAATATGGTACATAATTTGTTGCATAATGTGTGTTTTTACAAATTGGTCAATTTGATAGATCGGTAGAATTATTGTTCTATGTTTAATAAACGCTGTAATTTGAGGTTCCGATATGGTTACAATTAACTTTGGCAGTTTTCGTGCTAGGACAGTCATTTATGCACCATTTTAAAGCATTAAAATTGCCATTTGTTTTGGTATATAATTTATTGCATAATGTTTTTTTAGAAAATGGCCAATTGGATAGATCGGTAGAATTATTTTCCCAGGTTTAAAAAGACGGTAATTTGAGGTTCCGATATGGTTGCGAATAACTTTGACAGTTTTCATGCCAAGACAATCGTTTATGCATCATTCTAAAGCATTACAGTTGCACTTTGTTTTGGCGTATAATTTGTGGCATAATGAATTTTTACAAAAATTGGATAGATCGGTATATTTATTGGTACAGGTTTAGAAATGCGGTAATTTAAGGCTCCGATATGGTTGCAAATATCTTTTATAGTTTTCATGTTATAACAGTTGTTTATATATCTTTTTATTGCATTATAGTTGCCATTTGCTTTGGTATATAATTTATTCCATAATATATTTTTAGAAAATGGCCAATTGGATAGATCGGTAGAATTATTTTCACAGCTTTAAAAAGGCGGTAATTTGAGGTTCCGATATGGTTGCAAATAACATTGACAGTTTTCATGCTATGACAGTCATTTATGCATCATTTTAAAGCATTGTGATTGCACTTTAATATGGTATATAATTTGTAGCATAATGTGTGTTTTTACTAATTGGTCAATTTGGGAGATCGGTAGAATTATTGTTCTATGTTTAATAAACGCTGTAATCTGAGGTTCCGATATGGTTGCAATTAACTTTGGCAGTTTTCGTGCTAGGACAGTCGTTTATGCATTAAAATTGCCATTTGTTTTGGTATATAATTTATTGCATAATGTATTTTTAGAAAATGGCAAATTGGATAGATCGGTAGAATTATTTTCCCAGGTTTAAAAAGGCGGTAATTTGAGGTTCCGATATGGTTGTGAATAACTTTGACAGTTTTCATGCTATGACAGTCATTTATGCATCATTTTAAAGCATTATGATTGCACTTTAATTTGGTATATCATTTGTGGCATAATGTGTTCGTCTAAAAATGGTCAATTTTATTTATCGGTAGAATTATTGTTCTATGTTTAAAAACGCGATAATTTGAGGTTCCGATATGGTTGCAAATAACTTTGGCAGTTTTCATGCTATGACAGTCATTTATGCATCACTTTAAAGCATTATGATTGCACTTTAATATGGTATATCATTTGTAGCATAATGTGTGTTTTTACAAATTGGTCAATTTGATAGATGGGTAGAATTATTGTTCTATGTTTAATAAACGCAGTAATCTGAGGTTCCGATATGGTTGCAATTAACTTTGGCAGTTTTCGTGCTAGGACAGTCGTTTATGCACCATTTTAAAGCATTAAAATTGCCATTTGTTTTGGTATATAATTTATTGCATAATGTATTTTTAGAAAATGGCCAATTGGTTAGATCAGTAGAATTATTTTCCCAGGTTTAAAAAGGCGGTAATTTGAGGTTCCGATATGGTTGTGAATAACTTTGACAGTTTTCATGCTATTACAGTCAATTATGCATCATTTTAGAGCATTACATTTGCACTTTTTTTGGTATATCATTTGTAGCATAATGTGTTCGTCTAAAAAATGGTAAATTTGATGGATCGGTAGAATTATTGTTCTATGTTTAAAAACGCGGTAATTTGAGGTTCCGATATGGTTGCAAATAACTTTGACAGTTTTCATGCTAGGGTAATAGTTTAGGCATCATTTTAAAGCATAAGAGTTGCACTTTATTTTGGTGTATAATTTGTGGCATAATGAATTTTTACAAAAATTGGATAGATCGGTATATTTATTGGTACTGGTTCAAAATGCGGTAGTTTAAGGCTCCGATATGGTTGCAAATAACTTTTATAATTTTCATGTTATAACAGTCGTTTATATATCTTTTTATTGCACTATAGTTGCCATTTGCTTTGGTATATAATTTATTCCATAATATATTTTTAGAAAATCGCCAATTGGATAGATCGGTAGAATTATTTTCACAGCTTTAAAAACGCGGTAGTTTGAGGTTCCGATATGGTTGCAAATAACATTGACAATTTGCATGCTATGACAGTCATTTATGCACCATTTTAAAGCATTATGATTGCACTTTAATATGGTACATAATTTGTTGCATAATGTGTGTTTTTACAAATTGGTCAATTTGATAGATCGGTAGAATTATTGTTCTATGTTTAATAAACGCTGTAATCTGAGGTTCCGATATGGTTGCAATTAACTTTGGCAGTTTTCGTGCTAGGACAGTCATTTATGCACCATTTTAAATCATTAAAATTGCCATTTGTTTTGGTATATAATTTATTGCATAATGTATTTTTAGAAAATGGCCAATTAGATAGATCGGTAGAATTATTTTCCCAGGTTTAAAAAGGCGGTAATTTGAGGTTCCGATATGGTTGGGAATAACTTTGACAGTTTTCATGCTATGACAATAATTTATGCATCACTTTAATGCATTAAGATTGTACTTTAACTTGGTATACCATTTGTGGCAAAATGTGTTCTTCTAAAAAATTTTAAATTCGATGGATCGGTAGAATTGTTGTTCTATGTTTAAAAACGCTATGATTTGAGGTTCCGATATGGTTGCAAATAACTTTGACAGTTTTCATGCCAGGACAATCGTTTATGCATCAATTTAAAGCATTACAGTTGCACTTTGTTTTGGTGTATAATTTGTGGCATAATGAATTTTTACAAAAATTGGATAGATCGGTATATTTATTGGTACAGGTTTAGAAATGCGGTAATTTAAGGCTCCGATATGGTTGCAAATATCTTTTATAGTTTTCATGTTATAACAGTTGTTTATATATCTTTTTATTGCATTATAGTTGCCATTTGCTTTGGTATATAATTTATTCCATAATATATTTTTAGAAAATGGCCAATTGGATAGATCGGTAGAATTATTTTCACAGCTTTAAAAAGGCGGTAATTTGAGGTTCCGATATGGTTGCAAATAACATTGACAGTTTTCATGCTATGACAGTCATTTATGCATCATTTTAAAGCATTGTGATTGCACTTTAATATGGTATATAATTTGTAGCATAATGTGTGTTTTTACTAATTGGTCAATTTGGGAGATCGGTAGAATTATTGTTCTATGTTTAATAAACGCTGTAATCTGAGGTTCCGATATGGTTGCAATTAACTTTGGCAGTTTTCGTGCTAGGACAGTCATTTATGCATTAAAATTGCCACTTGTTTTGGTACATAATTTATTGCATAATGTATTTTTAGAAAATGGCCAATTGGATAGATCGGTAGACTTATTTTCCCAGGTTTAAAAAGGCGGTAATTTGAGGTTCCGATATGGTTGTGAATAACTTTGACAGTTTTCATGCTATGAAAGTCATTTATGCATCATTTTAAACCATTATGATTGTACTTTAATTTGGTATATCATTTGTAGCATAATGCGTTCGTCTAAAAAATGGTCAATTTGATGGATCGGTAGAATTATTGTTCTATGTTTAAAAACGCGGTAATTTGAGCTTCCGATATGGTGTCAATTAACTTTGGCAGTTTTCGTGCTAGGACAGTCATTTATGCACCATTTTAAAGCATTAAAATTGCCATTTGTTTTGGTATATAATTTATTGCATAATGTATTTTTAGAAAATGGCCAATTGGATAGATCGGTAGAATTATTCTCCCAGGTTTAAAAAGGCTGTAATTTGAGGTTCCGATATGGTTGCGAATAACTTTGACAGTTTTCATGCTATGACAATCATTTATGCATCATTTCAATGCATTACGATTGTACTTTAACTTGGTATATCACTTGTGGCAAAATGTGTTCTTCTAAAAAATTGTAAATTTGATGGATCGGTAGAATTGTTGTTCTATGTTTAAAAACGCTATGATTTAAGGTTCCGTTATGGTTGCAATTAACTTTGGCAGTTTTCGTGCTAGGACAGTCATTTATGCACCATTTTAAAGCATTCAAATTGCCATTTGTTTTGGTATATAATTTAGTGCATAATGTATTTTTAGAAAATGGCCAGTTGGATAGATCGGTAGAATTATTTTACCAGGTTTAAAAAGGCGGTAATTTGAGGTTCCGATATGGTTGCGAATAACTCTGATAGTTTTCATGCTATGACAATAATTTATGCATCACTTTAATGCATTACGATTGTACTTTAACTTGGTATATCATTTGTGGCAAAATGTGTTCTTCTAAAAAATTGTAAATTCGATGGATCGGTAGAATTTTTGTTCTATGTTTAAAAACGCTATGATTTGAGGTTCCGATATGGTTGCAAATAACTTTGACAGTTTTCATGCCAGGACAATCGTTTATGCAGCATTTTAAAGCATTGCAGTTGCACTTTGTTTTGGTGTATAATTTGTGGCATAATGAATTTTTACAAAAATTGGATAGATCGGTATATTTATTGGTACAGGTTTAGAAATGCGGTAATTTAAGGCTCCGATATGTTTTCAAATATATTTTATAGTTTTCATGTTATAGCAGTCGTTTATATATCTTTTTATTGCATTATAGTTGCCATTTGTTTTGGTATATAATTTATTGCATAATATATTTTTAGAAAATCGCCAATTGGATAGATCGGTAGAATTATTTTCACAGCTTTAAAAACGCGGTAATTTGAGGTTCCGATATGGCTGCAAATAACATTGACAGTTTTCACGCTATGACAGTCATTTATGCATCATTTTAAAGCATTATGATTGCACTTTAATATGGTATATCATTTGTAGCATAATGTGTGTTTTTATAAATTGGTCAATTTGATAGATCGGTAGAATTATTGTTCTATGTTTAATAAACGCAGTAATCTGAGGTTCCGATATGGTTGCAATTAACTTTGGCAGTTTTCGTGCTAGGACAGTCGTTTATGCACCATTTTAAAGCATTAAAATTGCCATTTTTTTTGGTATATAATTTATTGCATAATGTATTTTTAGAAAATGGCCAATTGGATAGATCGGTAGAATTATTTTCCCAGGTTTAAAAAGGCGGTAATTTGAGGTTCCGATATGGTTGTGAATAACTTTGACTGTTTTCATGGTATGACAGTCAATTATGCATCATTTTAGAGCATTATGATTGCACTTTAATTTGGTATATCATTTGTAGCATAATGTGTTCGTCTAAAAAATGGTCAATTTGATGGATCGGTAGAATTATTGTTCTATGTTTAATAAACGCAGTAATCTGAGGTTCCGATATGGTTGCAATTAACTTTGGCAGTTTTCGTGCTAGGACAGTCGTTTGTGCATTAAAATTGCCATTTGTTTTGGTATATAATTTATTGCATAATGTATTTTTAGAAAATGGCAAATTGGATAGATCGGTAGAATTATCTTCCCAGGTTTAAAAACGCGGTAATTTGAGGTTCCGATATGGTTGCAAATAACTTTGACAGTTTTCATGCTATGACAATCATTTATGCATCATTTTAATGCGTTACGATTGTACTTTAACTTGGTATATCACTTGTGGCAAAATGTGTTCTTCTAAAAAATTGAAAATTTGATGGATCGGTAGAATTGTTGTTCTATGTTTAAAAACGCTATGATTTGAGGTTCCGTTATGGTTGCAAATAACATTGACAGTTTTCATGCCAGGACAATCGTTTATGCATCATTTTAAAGCATTACATTTGCACTTTGTTTTGGTGTATAATTTGTGGCATAATGAATTTTTACAAAAATTGGATAGATCGGTATATTTATTGGTACAGGTTTAAAAATGCGGTAATTTAAGGCTCCGATATGGTTGCAAATATCTTTTATAGTTTTCATGTAATAGCAGTCGCTTATATCTTTTTATTGCATTATAGTTGCCATTTGTTTTGGTATATAATTTATTGCATAATATATTTTTAGAAAATGGCCAATTGGATAGATCGGTAGAATTATTTTCACAGCTTTAAAAACGTGGTAATTTGAGGTTCCGATATGGCCGCAAATAACATTGACAGTTTTCACGCTATGACAGTCATTTATGCATCATTTTAAAGCATTATGATTGCACTTTAATATGGTATATCATTTGTAGCATAATGTGTGTTTTCACAAATTGGTCAATTTGATAGATCGGTAGAATTATTGTTCTATGTTTAATAAACGCAGTAATCTGAGGTTCCGATATGGTTGCAATTAACTTTGGCAGTTTTCGTGCTAGGACAGTCATTTATGCACCATTTTAAAGCATTAAAATTGCCATTTGTTTTGGTATATAATTTATTGCATAATGTATTTTTAGAAAATGGCCAATTGGATAGATCGGTAGAATTATTTTCCCGTTATGGTTGCAAATAACTTTGACAGTTTTCATGCCAGGACAATCGATTATGCATCATTTTAAAGCATTACATTTGCACTTTGTTTTGGTGTATAATTTGTGGCATAATGAATTTTTACAAAAATTGGATAGATCGGTATATTTATTGGTACAGGTTTAGAAATGCGGTAATTTAAGGCTCCGATATGGTTGCAAATATCTTTTATAGTTTTCATGTTATAGCAGTCGTTTATATATCTTTTTATTGCATTATAGTTGCCATTTGTTTTGGTATATAATTTATTGCATAATATATTTTTAGAAAATGGCCAATTGGATAGATCGATAGAATTATTTTCACAGCTTTAAAAACGCGGTAATTTGAGGTTCCGATATGGCTGCAAATAACATTGACAGTTTTCATGCTATGACAGTCATTTATGCATCATTTTAAAGCATTATGATTGCACTTTAATATGGTATATCATTTGTAGCATAATGTGTGTTTTTACAAATTGGTCAATTTGATAGATCGGTAGAATTATTGTTCTATGTTTAATAAACGCTGTAATCTGAGGTTCCGATATGGTTGCAATTAACTTTGGCAGTTTTCGTGCTAGGACAATCGTTTATGCATTAAAATTGCCATTTGTTTTGGTATATAATTTATTGCATAATGTATTTTTAGAAAATGGCCAATTGGATAGATCGGTAGAATTATTTTCCCAGGTTTAAAAAGGCGGTGATTTGAGGTTCCGATATGGTTGTGAATAACTTTGACTGTTTTCATGCTATGACAGTCAATTATGCATCATTTTAAAGCATTATGATTGCACTTTAATTTGGTATATCATTTGCAGCATAATGTGTTCGTCTAAAAAATGGTCAATTTGATGGATCGGTAGAATTATTGTTCTATGTTTAAAAACGCGGTAATTTGAGGTTCCGATATGGTTGCAAATAACATTGACAGTTTTCATGCTATGACAGTCATTTATGCATCATTTTAAAGCATTGTGATTGCACTTTAATATGGTATATAATTTGTAGCATAATGTGTGTTTTTACAAATTGGTCAATTTGATAGATCGGTAGAATTATTGTTCTATGTTTAATAAACGCAGTAATCTGAGGTTCCGATATGGTTGCGATTAACTTTGGCAGTTTTCGTGCTACGACAGTCATTTATGCACCATTTTAAAGCATTAAAATTGCCATTTGTTTTGGTATATAATTTATTGCATAATGTATTTTTAGAAAATGGCCAATTGGATAGATCGGTAGAATTATTTTCCCAGGTTTAGAAAGGCGGTAATTTGAGGTTCCGATATGGTTGTGAATAACTTTGACAGTTTTCATGCTATGACAGTCATTTATGCATCATTTTAAAGCATTATGATTGTACTTTAATTTGGTATATCACTTGTGGCAAAATGTGTTCTTCTAAAAAATTGTAAATTTGATGGATCGGTAGAATTGTTGTTCTATGTTTAAAAACGCTATGATTTGAGGTTCCGTTATGGTTGCAAATAACATTGACAGTTTTCATGCCAGGACAATCGTTTATGCATCATTTTAAAGCATTACATTTGCACTTTGTTTTGGTGTATAATTTGTGGCATAATGAATTTTTACAAAAATTGGATAGATCGGTATATTTATTGGTACAGGTTTAGAAATGCGGTAATTTAAGGCTCCGATATGGTTGCAAATATCTTTTATAGTTTTCATGTTATAGCAGTCGTTTATATGTCTTTTTATTAAATTATAGTTGCCATTTGTTTTGGTATATAATTTATTGCATAATATATTTTTAGAAAATGGCCAATTGGATAGATCGGTAGAATTATTTTCACAGCTTTAAAAACGCGGTAATTTGAGGTTCCGATATGGCTGCAAATAACATTGACAGTTTTCACGCTATGACAGTCATTTATGCATCATTTTAAAGCATTATGATTGCACTTTAATATGGTATATCATTTGTAGCATAATGTGTGTTTTTACAAATTGGTCAATTTGATAGATCGGTAGAAATTTTGTTCTATGTTTAAAAACGCTATGATTTGAGGTTCCGATATGGTTGTGAATAACTTTGACAGTTTTCATGCTTTGACAGTCATTTATGCATCATTTTAAGGCATTACAGTTGCATTTTGTTTTGGTGTATAATTTGTGGCATAATGAATTTTTACAAAAATTGGATAAATCGGTATATTTATTGGTACAGGTTTAAAAATGCGATAATTTAAGGCTCCGATATGGTTGCAAATAAATTTTATAGTTTTCATGTTATAACAATCGTTTATACATCTTTTATTGCATTATAGTTGCCATTTGTTTTGGTATATAATTTATTGCATAATGTATTTTTAGAAAATGGCCAATTGGATAGATCGATAGAATTATTTTCCCAGGTTTAAAAAGGAGGTAATTTGAGGTTCCGATATGGTTGTGAATAACTTTGACAGTTTTCATGCTATGACAGTCATTTATACATCATTTTAAAGCATTATGATTGCACTTTAATTTGATATATCATTTGTGGCATAATGTGTTCGTCTAAAAAATGGTAAATTTGATGGATCGGTAGAATTATTGTTCCATGTTTAAAAACGCGGTAATTTGAGGTTCCGATATGGCTGCAAATAACATTGACAGTTTTCATGCTATGACAGTCATTTATGCATCATTTTAAAGCATTATGATTGCACTTTAATATGGTATCATTTGTAGCATAATGTGTGTTTTTACAAATTGGTCAATTTGATAGATCGGTAGAATTATTGTTCTATGTTTAATAAACGCAGTAATCTGAGGTTCCGATATGGTTGCAATTAACTTTGGCAGTTTTCGTGCTAGGACAGTCGTTTATGCATTAAAATTGCCATTTGTTTTGGTATATAATTTATTGCATAATGTATTTTTAGAAAATGGCCAATTGGATAGATCGGTAGAATTATTTTCCCAGGTTTAAAAACGCGGTAATTTGAGGTTCCGATATGGTTGTGAATAACTTTGACTGTTTTCATGCTATGACAGTCAATTATGCATCATTTTAAAGCATTATGATTGCACTTTAATTTGGCATATCATTTGTAGCATAATGAGTTCGTCTAAAAAATGGTCAATTTGATGGATCGGTAGAATTATTGTTCTATGTTTAAAAACGAGGTAATTTGAGGTACCGATATGGTTGCAAATAACTTTGACAGTTTTCATGCTAGGGCAATAGTTTAGGCATAATTTTAAAGCATAAGAGTTGCACTTTATTTTGGTGTATAATTTGTGGCATAATGAATTTTTACAAAAATTGGATAGATCGGTATATTTATTGGTACAGGTTCAAAAATGCGGTAATTTAAGGCTCCGATATGGTTGCAAATAACTTTTATAGTTTTCATGTTATAACAGTCGTTTATATATCTTTTTATTGCACTATAGTTGCCATTTGCTTTGGTATATAATTTATTCCATAATATATTTTTAGAAAATGGCCAATTGGATAGATCGGTAGAATTATTTTCACAGCTTTAAAAACGCGGTAGTTTGAGGTTCCGATATGGTTGCAAATAACATTGACAGTTTCCATGCTATGACAGTCATTTATGCATCATTTTAAAGCATTATGATTGCACTTTAATATGGTACATAATTTGTTGCATAATGTGTGTTTTTACAAATTGGTCAATTTGATAGATCGGTAGAATTATTGTTCTATGTTTAATAAACACTGTAATCTGAGGTTCCGATATGGTTGCAATTAACTTTGGCAGTTTTCGTGCTAGGACAGTCATTTATGCACCATTTTAAAACATTAAAATTGCCATTTGTTTTGGTATATAATTTATTGCATAATGTATTTTTAGAAAATGACCAATTGGATAGATCGATAGAATTATTTTCCCAGGTTTAAAAAGGCGGTAATTTGAGGTTCCGATATGGTTGTGAATAACTTTGACAGTTTTCATGCTATGACAGTCATTTATGCATCATTTTAAAGCATTATGATTGCACTTTAATTTGGTGTATAATTTGTGGCATAATGTGTTCGTCTAAAAAATGGTAAATTTGATGGATCGGTAGAATTATTGTTCTATGCTTAAAAACGCGATAATTTGAGGTTCCGATATGGTTGCAAATAACATTGACAGTTTTCATGCTATGACAGTCATTTATGCACCATTTTAAAGCATTAAAATTGCCATTTGTTTTGGTATATAATTTATTGCATAATGTATTTTTAGAAAATGCCAATTGGATAGATCGGTAGAATTATTTTCCCAGGTTTAGAAAGGCGGTAATTTGAGGTTCCGATATGGTTGTGAATAACTTTTATAGTTTTCATGCTATGACAGTCAATTATGCATCATTTTAGAGCGTTATGATTGCACTTTAATTTGGTATATCATTTGTAGCATAATGTGTTCGTCTAAAAAATGGTCAATTTGATGGATCGGTAGAATTATTTTCCCAGGTTTAAAAACGCGGTAATTTGAGGTTCCGATATGGTTGCAAATAACTTTGACAGTTTTCATGCTAGGGCAATAGTTTAGGCATCATTTTAAAGCATAAGAGTTGAACTTTATTTTGGTGTATAATTTGTGGCATAATGAATTTTTACAAAAATTGGATAGATCGGTATATTTATTGGTACAGGTTCAAAAATGCGGTAATTTAAGGCTCCGATATGGTAGCAAATAACTTTTATAGTTTTCATGTTATAACAGTCGTTTATATATCTTTTTATTGCACTATAGTTGCCATTTGCTTTGGTATATAATTTATTCCATAATATATTTTTAGAAAATGGCCAATTGGATAGATCGGTAGAATTATTTTCACAGCTTTAAAAACGCGGTAGTTTGAGGTTCCGATATGGTTGCAAATAACATTGACAGTTTCCATGCTATGACAGTCATTTATGCACCATTTTAAAGCATTATGATTGCACTTTAATATGGTACATAATTTGTTGCATAATGTGTTTTTACAAATTGGTCAATTTGATAGATCGGTAGAATTATTGTTCTATGTTTAATAAACGCTGTAATCTGAGGTTCCGATATGGTTGCAATTAACTTTGGCAGTTTTCGTGCTAGGACAGTCATTTATGCACCATTTTAAAGCATTAAAATTGCCATTTGTTTTGGTATATAATTTATTGCATAATGTATTTTTAGAAAATGGCCAATTGGATAGATCGGTAGAATTATTTTCCCAGGTTTAAAAACGCGGTAATTTGAGGTTCCGATATGGTTGCGAATAACTTTGACAGTTTTCATGCTATGACAATAATTTATGCATCACTTTAATGCATTACGATTGTACTTTAACTTGGTATATCATTTATGGCAAAATGTGTTCTTCTAAAAAATTGTAAATTCGATGGATCGGTAGAATTGTTGTTCTATGTTTAAAAACGCTATGATTTGAGGTTCCGATATGGTTGCAAATAACTTTGACAGTTTTCATGCCAGGACAATCGTTTATGCATCATTTTAAAGCATTACAGTTGCACTTTGTTTGGTGTATAATTTGTGGCATAATGAATTTTTAAAAAATTGGATAGATCGGTATATTTATTGGTACAAGTTTAAAAATGCGGTAATTTAAGGCTCCGATATGGTTGCAAATATCTTTTATAGCTTTCATGTTATAACAGTCGTTTATATATCTTTTTATTGCACTATAGTTGCCATTTGCTTTGGTATATAATTTATTCCATAATATATTTTTAGAAAATGGCCAATTGGATAGATCGGTAGAATTATTTCACAGCTTTAAAAAGGCGGTAATTTGAGGTTCCGATATGGTTGCAAATAACATTGACAGTTTTCATGCTATGACAGTCATTTATGCATCATTTTAAAGCATTGTGATTGCACTTTAATATGGTATATAATTTGTAGCATAATGTGTGTTTTTACCAATTGGTCAATTTGGGAGATCGGTAGAATTATTGTTCTATGTTTAATAAACGCTGTAATCTGAGGTTCCGATGTGGTTGCAATTAACTTTGGCAGTTTTCGTGCTAGGACAGTCGTTTATGCACCATTTTAAAGCATTAAAATTGCCATTTGTTTTGGTATATAATTTATTGCATAATGTATTTTTAGAAAATGGCCAATTAGATAAATCGGTAGAATTATTTTCCCAGGTTTAAAAACGCGGTAATTTAAGGTTCCGATATGGTTGTGAATAACTTTGACAGTTTTCATGCTATGACAGTCATTTATGCATCATTTTAAAGCATTACAGTTGCACTTTGTTTCGGTGTATAATTTGTGGCATAATGAATTTTTACAAAAATTGGATAGATCGGTATATTTATTGGTACAGGTTTAAAAATGCGGTAATTTAAGGCTCCGATATGGTTGCAAATAAATTTTATAGTTTTCATGTTATAACAGTCGTTTATACATCTTTTTATTGCATTATAGTTGCCATTTGTTTTGGTATATAATTTATTGCATAATTTATTTTCAGAAAATGGCCAATTGGATAGATCGATAGAATTATTTTCCCAGGTTTAAAAAGGCGGTAATTTGAGGTTCCGATATGGTTGTGAATAACTTTGACAGTTTTCATGCTATGACAGTCATTTATACATCATTTTAAAGCATTATGATTGCACTTTAATTTAGTATATCATTTGTGGCATAATGTGTTCGTCTAAAAAATGGTAAATTTGATGATTCGGTAGAATTATTGTTCTATGTTTAAAAAACGCGGTAATTTGAGGTTCCGATATGGTTGCAAATAACATTGACAGTTTTCATGCTATGACAGTCATTTATGCATCATTTTAAAGCATTATGATTGCACTTTAATATGGTATATCTTTTGTAGCATAATGTGTGTTTTTACAAATTGGTCAATTTGATAGGTCGGTAGAATTATTGTTCTATGTTTAATAAACGCAGTAATCTGAGGTTCCGATATGGTTGCAATTAACTTTGGCAGTTTTCGTGCTAGGACAGTCGTTTATGCATTAAAATTGCCATTTGTTTTGGTATATAATTTATTGCATAAAGTATTTTTAGAAAATGGCCAATTGGATAGATCGGTAGAATTATTTTCCCAGGTTTAAAAAGGCGGTAATTTGAAGTTCCGATATGGTTGTGAATAACTTTGACAGTGCTATGACAGTCATTTATGCATCATTTTAAAGCATTATGATTGTACTTTAATTTGGTATATCATTTGTAGCATAATGTGTTCGTCTAAAAAATGGTCAATTTGATGGATCGGTAGAATTATTGTTCTATGTTTAAAAACGCGGTAATTTGAGCTTCCGATATGGTTGCAATTAACTTTGGCAGTTTTCGTGCTAGGACAGTCATTTATACATCATTTTAAAGCATTATGATTGCACTTTAATTTGGTATATCATTTGTGGCATAATGCGTTCGTCTAAAAAATGGTAAATTTGATGGATCGGTAGAATTATTGTTCTATGTTTAAAAAACGCGGTAATTTGAGGTTCCGATATAGTTGCAAATAACATTGACAGTTTTCATGCTATGACAGTCATTTATGCATCATTTTAAAGCATTATGGTTGCACTTTAATATGGTATATCATTTGTAGCATAATGTGTGTTTTTACAAATTGGTCAATTTGATAGGTCGGTAGAATTATTGTTCTATGTTTAATAAACGCAGTAATCTGAGGTTCTGATATGGTTGCAATTAACTTTTGCAGTTTTCGTGCTAGGACAGTCGTTTATGCATTAAAATTGCCATTTGTTTTGGTATATACTTTACTGCATAATGTATTTTTAGAAAATGGCCAATTGGATAGATCGGTAGAATTATTTTCCCAGGTTTAAAAACGCGGTAATTTGAGGTTCCGATATGGTTGTGAATAACTTTGACAGTTTTCATGCTATGACAGTCATTTATGCATCATTTTAAAGCATTACAGTTGCACTTTGTTTTGGTGTATAATTTGTGGCATAATGAATTTTTACAAAAATTGGATAGATCGGTATATTTATTGGTACAGGTTTAGAAATGCGGTAATTTAAGGCTCCGTTATGGCTGCAAATATTTTTTTGTAGTTTTCATGTTATAGCAGTCGTTAATATATCTTTTTATTGCATTATAGTTGCCATTTGTTTTGGTATATAATTTATTGCATAATATATTTTAGAAAATGGCCAATTGGATAGATCGGTAGAATTATTTTCACAGCTTTAAAAACGCGGTAATTTGAGGTTCCGATATGGCTGCAAATAACATTGACAGTTTTCACGCTATGACAGTCATTTATGCATCATTTTAAAGCATTATGATTGCACTTTAATATGGTATATCATTTGTAGCATAATGTGTGTTTTTACAAATTGGTCAATTTGATAGATCGGTAGAATTATTGTTCTATGTTTAATAAACGCAGTAATCTGAGGTTCCGATATGGTTGCAATTAACTTTGGCAGTTTTCGTGCTAGGACA
Source organism: Lucilia sericata (assembly GCF_015586225.1). Classification (NCBI taxonomy): domain Eukaryota; kingdom Metazoa; phylum Arthropoda; class Insecta; order Diptera; family Calliphoridae; genus Lucilia; species Lucilia sericata. The sequence continues at coordinate 111,522 of NW_023994912.1, read as the reverse complement.
ATCGTTTATGCACCATTTTAAAGCATTAAAATTGCCATTTGTTTTGGTATATAATTTATTGCATAATATATTTTTAGAAAATGGCCAATTGGATAGATCGGTAGAATTATTTTCACAGCTTTAAAAACGCGGTAGGTTGAGGTTCCGATATGGTTGCAAATAACATTGACAGTTTGCATGCTATGACTGTCATTTATTCATCATTTTAAAGCATTATGATTGCACTTTAATTTGGTATATCATTTGTAGCATAATGTGTTCGTCTAAAAATGGTCAATTTGATGGATCGGTAGAATTATTGTTCTATGTTTAAAAACGCGGTAATTTGAGGTTCCAATATGGTTGCAAATAACTTTGACAGTTTTCATGCTATGACAGTCATTTATGCACCATTTTAAAGCATTATGATTGCACTTTAATATGGCACATAATTTGTTGCATAATGTGTGTTTTTACAAATTGGTCAATTTGATAGTTCGGTAGAATTATTGTTCTATGTTTAATAAACGCTGTAATCTGAGGTTCCGATATGGTTGCAATTAACTTTGGCAGTTTTCGTGCTAGGACAGTCATTTATGCACAATTTTAAAGCATTAAAATTGCCATTTGTTTTGGTATATAATTTATTGCATAATGTATTTTTAGAAAATGGCCAATTGGATAGATCGGTAGAATTATTTTTCTATGTTTAATAAACGCAGTAATCTGAGGTTCCGATATGGATGCAATTAACTTTGGCAGTTTTCGTGCTAGGACAGTCGTTTATGCATTAAAATTGGCACTTGTTTTGGTATATAATTTATTGCATAATGTATTTTTAGAAAATGGCCAATTGGATAGATCGGTAGAATTATTTTCCCAGGTTTAAAAACGCGGTAATTTGAGGTTCCGATATGGTTGTGAATAACTTTGACAGTTTTCATGCTATGACAGTCATTTATGCATCATTTTAAAGCATTATGACTGTACTTTAATTTGGTATATCATTTGTAGCATAATGTGTTCGTCTAAAAAATGGTCAATTTGACGGATCGGGAGAATTATTGTTCTATGTTTAAAAACGCGGTAATTTGAGCTTCCGATATGGTTGCAATTAACTTTGGCAGTTTTCGTGCTAGGACAGTCATTTATGCACCATTTTAAAGCATTAAAATTGCCATTTGTTTTGGTATATAATTTATTGCATAATGTATTTTTAGAAAATGGCCAATTGGATAGATCGGTAGAATTATTCTCCCAGGTTTAAAAAGGCTGTAATTTGAGGATCCGATATGGTTGCGAATAACTTTGACAGTTTTCATGCTATGACAATCATTTATGCATCATTTTAATGCATTACGATTGTACTTTAACTTGGTATATCACTTGTGGCAAAATGTGTTCTTCTAAAAAATTGTAAATTTGATGGATCGGTAGAATTGTTGTTCTATGTTTAAAAACGCTATGATTTGAGGTTCCGTTATGGTTGCAAATAACTTTGACAGTTTTCATGCCAGGACAATCGTTTATGCATCATTTTAAAGCATTACATTTGCACTTTGTTTTGGTGTATAATTTGTGGCATAATGAATTTTTACGAAAATTGGATAGGTCGGTATATTTGTTGGTACAGGTTCAAAAATGCGGTAATTTAAGGCTCCGATATGGTTGCAAATAACTTTTATAGTTTTCATGTTATAACAGTCGTTTATATATCTTTTTATTGCACTATAGTTGCCATTTGCTTTGGTATATAATTTATTACATAATATATTTTTAGAAAATGGCCAATTGGATAGATCGGTAGAATTATTTTCACAGCTTTAAAAACGCGGTAGTTTGAGGTTCCGTTATGGTTGCAAATAACATTGACAGTTTTCATGCTATGACAGTCATTTATGCATTATGCAGCATTATGATTGCACTTTAATATGGTACATAATTTGTTGCATAATGTGTGTTTTTACAAATTGGTCAATTTGATAGATCGGTAGAATTATTGTTCTATGTTTAATAAACGCTGTAATCTGAGGTTCCGATATGGTTGCAATTAACTTTGGCAGTTTTCGTGGTAGGACAGTCATTTATGCACCATTTTAAAGCATTAAAATTGCTATTTGTTTTGGTATATAATTTATTGCATAATGTATTTTTAGAAAATGACCAATTGGATAGATCGGTAGAATTATTTTCCCAGGTTTAAAAAGGCGGTAATTTGAGCTTCCGATATGGTTGCAAATAACTTTGACAGTTTTCATGCCAGGACAATCGTTTATGCATCATTTTAAAGCATTACAGTTGCACTTTGTTTTGGTGTATAATTTGTGGCATAATGAATTTTTACAAAAATTGGATAGATCGGTATATTTATTGGTACAGGTTTAGAAATGCGGGTAATTTAAGGCTCCGATATGGTTGCAAATATCTTTTATAGTTTTCATGTTATAACAGTCGTTAATATATCTTTTTATTGCATTATAGTTGCCATTTGCTTTGGTATATAATTTATTCCATAATATATTTTTAGAAAATGGCCAATTGGATAGATCGGTAGAATTATTTTCACAGCTTTAAAAAGGCGGTAATTTGAGGTTCCGATATGGTTGCAAATAACATTGACAGTTTTCATGCTATGACAGTCATTTATGCATCATTTTAAAGCATTGTGATTGCACTTTAATATGGTATATATGTAAATTATTTCGAGTTTTTGGATTTAAAATAAAAGAATTGCTTTTAAGAGTTTAGTTATATTATATTTTATTTATTATTTATTTATAGAAAATTATTAAATATTTAAGTAGAAAGTGCAATATAGAATAATTGAGAATCAGTTTCGCTTTTTATAAAGATTAGTCACAAATTTAAGTTTTGATTAAACATTTTAAAGATACTGGACAAGAACATTAACAACTTTACAATTAACAATTAAAAGACAACTTTAAAGAACTTGAACGCACTGACATACTTTAACTGACTGACTTTTTATTTAAGAATTGCCTTTTATTCAACCTGCTTTTATTATTCTTATTCTTATCCACTTTATACTTGTATTCACCACAGGGTAAGAGAATGACAATAAATCAATGTTAACCCTTTACAATCGGCCATCCTGACAGCTCATCTTCGGCATCAGAGGATTTCCATCCTTTCATGTTGTCTGCACTTGTAGAAGTGTAACGTGGACCATCGGAATCGGCGACCTTCTCGACATCATATCGATCATTGCGTTTTACTTTTATTACTTTATAAGGACCCAAATACTCGCTCGCTAATTTTCTACCAGCTACAAACTGTGTCCTCTTAATAGCCACTAAATCGCCCACAGAATATACTGACGACTGCTTACGTTGTTTATCATAACTAGTTTTGTATTTCTCTTGTGCCTCAATGATTTGTTGTTTAACTTCCTCTCTTAGCTGTTGACGTTCTTTGTTGTAATTTTCAATAAGTTCTTCTTGAAGCATATCAATTATTCCACTGTATATATTAGATTTCATTTTAACGCCAAACATTACTTCAAAAGGAGTAGTTTTAGTAGAGCTGTGTAGTGTGGAATTTAAAGCCTTCTGGACGTGACTCACAAACTTATACCACTTTGTTGTGTCTTCAGAAGACAGCTTAGATATTATAGATAAAATCGAGCGGTTTACTCTTTCAATTTGTCCATTACCGCGAGGCACCCCCGTAGTTGTAAGTATATGCTCGATACCATTTTCCTGGCACCGATCATTAAATAGTTGCGACGTATAAGCTGCACCCTTATCACTAATTATTCGTGTGAGATTTCCAAAGGTTTGCGACCAAACGTTTAAATTTTTAACTACCTCTTCTGCACCAGTTGACTTTGTTGGAAATAACCACAAAAACTTTGAAAACCCGTCGACCAATGCTAGAATATGCTTATATTGTTTACATGTAGCATCCATTGGTCCAAGGTGATCTATATGTAAAGTATGCAACGGAGTATCACCTTTATCGATGCAATGGAGGATACCTTCTTTTTTGCCAGTTTTTTTGTTGTGTATAATACACCTGATACAATTATTGACTACCTGTATAACTTTCTTCTCTAAATGAGCGATGTAAAACTGTTGTTGTATGGTATGCACCGTTTTTTGTACTGAGAAGTGTCCATTTTCATGTGCATTTCTGATACTTTCCGACTCCATTATTTTCGGCACTACTAACAGATCATAGCCATTTATACTTTTGTAAACGAGCCCACCTTTAATCTTAAAGTTTTCGTATGGTCCTAGCTGCAAACAATTTGTTATCGCCTTAATACATTCATCTTCAGATTGCAGATTGCAGAATGGAATCGGAAACTTCTCAACAGCTTTCGTTTTTTGTTTCCCAGGCCATACTTTGCCATCTTCTACAGTATGGCCTAAAAAGTCAATTCTATTTTTCATGAAAGCGCATTTAGACCATTTAAACTTAAGGCCAAATTTTGATGCTCTTTCTAGCACTATATGAAGCTTTTTTAAACAATTTTCGGCAGTATCGGCGTAAATCACAAAGTCGTCGATATATAACTCCATAATCTCATCATTAATAAGGTCTTGAAAAATGTAGTTAACATACCTTATAAAATTTGCTGGTGAGTTGCAAAAGCCAAACGGGGCCTTATTAAATTCAAACAAACCTTGTTTTGTAATAAAAGCGGTATATTTTTTACTAGATTCTTCAACAGCAACATGTAGGAATCCATTTTCTAAATCCATAACTATGAAAAACTTGGCTTTTTGTAGTTTCAGCAATACGTCATCAATTATTGGTACGGGAAAACGATCTTTGAGTACCATAGCATTTAAGTTACGAAAATCGATGCAAACTCTATATTCTCCATTCTTCTTTTTAACAACGACAACACGGCTAGCTACATTCGAGCAGGACTTTCGAACCACTCGTGTCTGCAAGCATTCTGCAATTTGTTTGTTTACTATTTCTTCTTCGTGGAATGATAGGCGACTTGGTGAGTGATAAAAAGGTTTAAATTGATCATTTAGAGTGATTTTCATTTCTATTGGACAATTTTCACACTTTACTGATGGTTTATATCCATCTACAATATTTTTAATTATTTCTTTGTACTTTGTATCAGTATCTAGATCAATGGTGTTAACATTATAAACATTAAATTCGTTATGTTGGGTATTATTAACATTGTCATTATCATATTGGAAAATATATCCTTCTTTATTTGAGTAAAATACAAAGTTTTTAGTAAAATCATATCCCAAAATTGCATCAAATTTAATAGCTTCATCCGGTAAAATTATAAAGTCATGATTAGTTGTTACGTCATCAACAATTACATCACACGTAATATAACCGTTAGGTTTAGTTTTAACATTACCAAGACCAAATAACAATGCTTGACTGTCCTTTAATTTGCACTCGCTTAATTTATCTTTAAAAATTGAGTTTTTAACAATAGACACGTCTGAGCCCGTATCAACTAAACAGTCTAATTCATTATTATTTAATTTGATTGTTTTTAGTCGTTTTTTATCTATAATGACATTAACATTTTTTTCCGGTAATTTATTTAAGTTTTGCATTTCACAATTTTTTGCAATATGTCCGTAGTGATTGTATTTAAAACATTTGGGTTCTGATTGACATTCACCTCTTTTATGGTCTTTAGATCCACAGTTAAAACAATGTTCACGATAAAATTTATTTTTTATGTCACTGTTATATTTTCCATATGCAGAGTGCGATTGTTTTTTAAAACGTTCATCGGTACCCCGATTTTCATTTACCCGCTCAAAAATTTCATATTTTTCTCGAAGCTCTTTAAAGGTAGTTGCACTGTATAACTGAAATTTGACGTCACTTCTAATTGTTAATCCATCTACAATGTAGCGAATCACTGAAATTTCTTCGATGTTGCCAAGAGCTGCTATTTTTCGCATTTGCAGTACATATTCATGGAAAGATTCACTAACAGATTTTCTTCTATTTGAGAGCATTTTATGTAATTCATTGCTACTTAAAGTTTTGTCAAATTCATTTATCAAACTATATTTTAGCATTTCGTAATCGCTAACATTAATTGTTTCTAAAAATAATTTAGCTGTACCGATCATTTTATTTCGCGCTTGAACATATTTTTGTTGTTCATTTAAACTATAAGCTGATGCATTTAATTCAAAATTATTAAACCACTGTTTTACTGGAATTTTTTCTCCATCAAAATCAGCCAAAATCTTTGAAAAATTGTCCACTGTTATGTTTGGTATGTTTTTATCTTCTTTTTCTTTTTTCATTTTTTCCGTCAACAATTTAACTAAATCATTTAAACTTTGATTTGGATCGACAGCCATTTTTGTTTCTTCACAATTTGGATTAAGTTTTTTGACACCTGTAATTAGATTTCCAATATTAAAATGAGATGTTAGTTTAGTTCTGTTGGTTTCGATGTTTTTATTGTTTTTATTTTCAGCTTCTTTATTTGTAACTTGTTTGTTTTCTGTCTCTTTATTTTCAACTTCTTTAATTTTATTCTCAGCTTCTCTTTATTTTCAACTTCTTTAATTTTATTCTCAGCTTTGTTCTTAAATTCTGCTTTCTTATCTTCAATTTCTTTACATTTATTCACAACTTCTTTATTTTCGACTTGATTGTTTTTAATTTCTACTTCTTTGTTTCTTTTTTCAACTTCTTTAATTTCAACTTCTTTGTTTCTATTTTCAACTTCTTTACTTTTATTGCAATCTTCTTTTCTGCTTACAGTTTCTTTACTTTGTTTTACACTGCAGATATTTTCAACTTCTTTTTCAACTTTTGTTCCGTTATCACTTCTTAGATTTAAACTTTTCTCCTTCTTTCTATAAACTTCAATACTGATCTCTTTTCCTATTGCACAACACTCACTGATTTTTTGTTCTTTATTGTTTGATACTTCTATTTGTTCTTCAATTTAATTTTTTTCGCTTTTTGTTGGTGTTTTTATGTTTTTATTTGCTGCTTGCGCTCTGGTATGCTATGTTGCTTTTAGTTTTGTCGAACCGTTACTTTTTTCCATTTGTTTAAGAATAAATCTACCGATTTTTTTTTTTTTTTTTTTTAAATATTGTATATTCAATTATGTTTATTTCTTAGGCGCCGGTTGAGCCCCCAAATGTAAATTATTTTGAGTTTTTGGATTTAAAATAAAAGAATTGCTTTTAAGAGTTTAGTTATATTATATTTTATTTATTATTTATTTATAGAAAATTATTAAATATTTAAGTAGAAAGTGCAATATAGAATAATTGAGAATCAGTTTCACTTTTTATAAAGATTAGTCACAAATTTAAGTTTTGATTGAACATTTTAAAGATACTGGACAAGAACATTAACAACTTTACAATTAACAATTAAAAGACAACTTTAAAGAACTTGAACGCACTGACATACTTTAACTGACTGACTTTTTATTTAAGAATTGCCTTTTACTCAACCTGCTTTTATTATTCTTATTCTTATCCACTTTATACTTGTATTCACCACAGGGTAAGAGAATGACAATAGATCAATGTTAACCCTTTACATATAATTTGTAGCATAATGTGTGTTTTTACTAATTGGTCAATTTGGGAGATCGGTAGAATTATTGTTCTATGTTTAATAAACGCTGTAATCTGAGGTTCCGATATGGTTGCAATTAACTTTGGCAGTTTTCGTGCTAGGACAGTCATTTATGCACCATTTTAAAGCATTAAAATTGCCATTTGTTTTGGTATATAATTTATTGCATAATGTATTTTTAGAAAATGGCCAATTGGATAGATCGATAGAATTATTTTCCCAGGTTTAAAAAGGCGGTAATTTGAGGTTCCGATATGGTTGTGAATAACTTTGAAAGTTTTCATGCTATGACAGTCATTTATACATCATTTTAAAGCATTATGATTGCACTTTAATTTGGTATATCATTTGTGGCATAATGTGTTCGTCTAAAAAATGGTAAATTTGATGGATCGGTAGAATTATTGTTCTATGTTTAAAAACGCGGTAATTTGAGGTTCCGATATGGTTGCAAATAACATTGACAGTTTTCATGCTATGACAGTCATTTATGCATCATTTTAAAGCATTATGATTGCACTTTAATATGGTATATCATTTGTAGTATAATGTGTGTTTTTACAAATTGGTCAATTTGATAGATCGGTAGAATTATTGTTCTATGTTTAATAAACGCAGTAATCTGAGGTTCCGATATGGTTGCAATTAACTTTGGCAGTTTTCGTGCTAGGACAGTCGTTTATGCATTAAAATTGCCATTTGTTTTGGTATATAATTTATTGCATAATGTATTTTTAGAAAATGGCCAATTGGATAGATCGGTAGAATTATTTTCCCTGGTTTAAAAAGGCGGTAATTTGAGGTTCCGATATGGTTGTGAATAACTTTGACAGTTTTCATGCTATGACAGTCATTTATGCATCATTTTAAAGCATTATGATTGTACTTTAATTTGGTATATCATTTGTAGCATAATGTGTTCGTCTAAAAAATTATTGTTCTATGTTTAATAAACGCAGTAATCTGAGGTTCCGATATGGTTGCAATTAACTTTGGCAGTTTTCGTGCTAGGACAGTCGTTTATGCATTAAAATTGCCATTTGTTTTGGTATATAATTTATTGCATAATGTATTTTTAGAAAATGGCCAATTGGATAGATCGGTAGAATTATTTTCCCAGGTTTAAAAAGGCGGTAATTTGAGGTTCCGATATGGTTGTGAATAACTTTGACAGTTTTCATGCTATGACAGTCATTTATGCATCATTTTAAAGCATTATGATTGTGCTTTAATTTGGTATATCATTTGTAGCATAATGTGTTCGTCTAAAAAATGGTCAATTTGATGGATCGGTAGAATTATTGTTCTATGTTTAAAAACGCGGTAATTTGAGCTTCCGATATGGTTGCAATTAACTTTGGCAGTTTTCGTGCTAGGACAGTCGTTTATGCATTAAAATTGCCATTTGTTTTGGTATATAATTTATTGCATAATGTATTTTTAGAAAATGGCCAATTGGATAGATCGGTAGAATTATTTTCCCAGGTTTAAAAACGCGGTAATTTGAGGTTCCGATATGGTTGTGAATAACTTTGACAGTTTTCATGCTATGACAGTCATTTATGCATCATTTTAAAGCATTACAGTTGCACTTTGTTTTGGTGTATAATTTGTGGCATAATGAATTTTTACAAAAATTGGATAGATCGATATATTTATTGGTACAGGTTTAAAAATGCGGTAATTTAAGGCTCCGATATAGTTGCAAATAACTTTTATAGTTTTCATGTTATAACAGTCGTTTATACATCTTTTTATTGCATTATAGTTGCCATTTGTTTGGTATATAATTTATTGCATAACGTATTTTTAGAAAATGGCCAATTGGATAGATCGGTAGAATTATTTTCACAGCTTTAAAAACGCGGTAATTTGAGGTTCCGATATGGCTGCAAATAACATTGACAGTTTTCACGCTATGACAGTCATTTATGCATCATTTTAAAGCATTATGATTGCACTTTAATATGGTACATAATTTGTTGCATAATGTGTGTTTTTACAAATTGGTCAATTTGATAGATCGGTAGAATTAGGACAGTCATTTATGCACCATTTTAAAGCATTAAAATTGCCATTTGTTTTGGTATATAATTTATTGCATAATATATTTTTAGATAATGGCCAATTGGATAGATCGGTAGAATTATTTTCCCAGGTTTAAAAAGGCGGTAATTTGAGGTTCCGATATGGTTGCGAATAACTTTGACAGTTTTCATGCTATGACAATAATTTATGCATCACTTTAATGCATTACGATTGTTCTTTAACTTGGTATATCATTTGTGGCAAAATGTGTTCTTCTAAAAAATTGTAAATTCGATGGATCGGTAGAACTGTTGTTCTATGTTTAAAAACGCTATGATTTGAGGTTCCGATATGGTTGCAAATAACTTTGACAGTTTTCATGCCAGGACAATCGTTTATGCATCATTTTAAAGCATTACAGTTGCACTTTGTTTTGGTGTATAATTTGTGGCATAATGAATTTTTACAAAAATTGGATAGATCGGTATATTTATTGGTACAGGTTTAGAAATGCGGTAATTTAAGGCTCCGATATGGTTGCAAATATCTTTTATAGTTTTCATGTTATAACAGTCGTTAATATATCTTTTTATTGCATTATAGTTGCCATTTGCTTTGGTATATAATTTATTCCATAATATATTTTTAGAAAATGGCCAATTGGATAGATCGGTAGAATTATTTTCACAGCTTTAAAAAGGCGGTAATTTGAGGTTCCGATATGGTTGCAAATAACATTGACAGTTTTCATGCTATGACAGTCATTTATGCATCATTTTAAAGCATTGTGATTGCACTTTAATATGGTATATATGTAAATTATTTCGAGTTTTTGGATTTAAAATAAAAGAATTGCTTTTAAGAGTTTAGTTATATTATATTTTATTTATTATTTATTTATAGAAAATTATTAAATATTTAAGTAGAAAGTGCAATATAGAATAATTGAGAATCAGTTTCGCTTTTTATAAAGATTAGTCACAAATTTAAGTTTTGATTAAACATTTTAAAGATACTGGACAAGAACATTAACAACTTTACAATTAACAATTAAAAGACAACTTTAAAGAACTTGAACGCACTGACATACTTTAACTGACTGACTTTTTATTTAAGAATTGCCTTTTATTCAACCTGCTTTTATTATTCTTATTCTTATCCACTTTATACTTGTATTCACCACAGGGTAAGAGAATGACAATAAATCAATGTTAACCCTTTACAATCGGCCATCCTGACAGCTCATCTTCGGCATCAGAGGATTTCCATCCTTTCATGTTGTCTGCACTTGTAGAAGTGTAACGTGGACCATCGGAATCGGCGACCTTCTCGACATCATATCGATCATTGCGTTTTACTTTTATTACTTTATAAGGACCCAAATACTCGCTCGCTAATTTTCTACCAGCTACAAACTGTGTCCTCTTAATAGCCACTAAATCGCCCACAGAATATACTGACGACTGCTTACGTTGTTTATCATAACTAGTTTTGTATTTCTCTTGTGCCTCAATGATTTGTTGTTTAACTTCCTCTCTTAGCTGTTGACGTTCTTTGTTGTAATTTTCAATAAGTTCTTCTTGAAGCATATCAATTATTCCACTGTATATATTAGATTTCATTTTAACGCCAAACATTACTTCAAAAGGAGTAGTTTTAGTAGAGCTGTGTAGTGTGGAATTTAAAGCCTTCTGGACGTGACTCACAAACTTATACCACTTTGTTGTGTCTTCAGAAGACAGCTTAGATATTATAGATAAAATCGAGCGGTTTACTCTTTCAATTTGTCCATTACCGCGAGGCACCCCCGTAGTTGTAAGTATATGCTCGATACCATTTTCCTGGCACCGATCATTAAATAGTTGCGACGTATAAGCTGCACCCTTATCACTAATTATTCGTGTGAGATTTCCAAAGGTTTGCGACCAAACGTTTAAATTTTTAACTACCTCTTCTGCACCAGTTGACTTTGTTGGAAATAACCACAAAAACTTTGAAAACCCGTCGACCAATGCTAGAATATGCTTATATTGTTTACATGTAGCATCCATTGGTCCAAGGTGATCTATATGTAAAGTATGCAACGGAGTATCACCTTTATCGATGCAATGGAGGATACCTTCTTTTTTGCCAGTTTTTTTGTTGTGTATAATACACCTGATACAATTATTGACTACCTGTATAACTTTCTTCTCTAAATGAGCGATGTAAAACTGTTGTTGTATGGTATGCACCGTTTTTTGTACTGAGAAGTGTCCATTTTCATGTGCATTTCTGATACTTTCCGACTCCATTATTTTCGGCACTACTAACAGATCATAGCCATTTATACTTTTGTAAACGAGCCCACCTTTAATCTTAAAGTTTTCGTATGGTCCTAGCTGCAAACAATTTGTTATCGCCTTAATACATTCATCTTCAGATTGCAGATTGCAGAATGGAATCGGAAACTTCTCAACAGCTTTCGTTTTTTGTTTCCCAGGCCATACTTTGCCATCTTCTACAGTATGGCCTAAAAAGTCAATTCTATTTTTCATGAAAGCGCATTTAGACCATTTAAACTTAAGGCCAAATTTTGATGCTCTTTCTAGCACTATATGAAGCTTTTTTAAACAATTTTCGGCAGTATCGGCGTAAATCACAAAGTCGTCGATATATAACTCCATAATCTCATCATTAATAAGGTCTTGAAAAATGTAGTTAACATACCTTATAAAATTTGCTGGTGAGTTGCAAAAGCCAAACGGGGCCTTATTAAATTCAAACAAACCTTGTTTTGTAATAAAAGCGGTATATTTTTTACTAGATTCTTCAACAGCAACATGTAGGAATCCATTTTCTAAATCCATAACTATGAAAAACTTGGCTTTTTGTAGTTTCAGCAATACGTCATCAATTATTGGTACGGGAAAACGATCTTTGAGTACCATAGCATTTAAGTTACGAAAATCGATGCAAACTCTATATTCTCCATTCTTCTTTTTAACAACGACAACACGGCTAGCTACATTCGAGCAGGACTTTCGAACCACTCGTGTCTGCAAGCATTCTGCAATTTGTTTGTTTACTATTTCTTCTTCGTGGAATGATAGGCGACTTGGTGAGTGATAAAAAGGTTTAAATTGATCATTTAGAGTGATTTTCATTTCTATTGGACAATTTTCACACTTTACTGATGGTTTATATCCATCTACAATATTTTTAATTATTTCTTTGTACTTTGTATCAGTATCTAGATCAATGGTGTTAACATTATAAACATTAAATTCGTTATGTTGGGTATTATTAACATTGTCATTATCATATTGGAAAATATATCCTTCTTTATTTGAGTAAAATACAAAGTTTTTAGTAAAATCATATCCCAAAATTGCATCAAATTTAATAGCTTCATCCGGTAAAATTATAAAGTCATGATTAGTTGTTACGTCATCAACAATTACATCACACGTAATATAACCGTTAGGTTTAGTTTTAACATTACCAAGACCAAATAACAATGCTTGACTGTCCTTTAATTTGCACTCGCTTAATTTATCTTTAAAAATTGAGTTTTTAACAATAGACACGTCTGAGCCCGTATCAACTAAACAGTCTAATTCATTATTATTTAATTTGATTGTTTTTAGTCGTTTTTTATCTATAATGACATTAACATTTTTTTCCGGTAATTTATTTAAGTTTTGCATTTCACAATTTTTTGCAATATGTCCGTAGTGATTGTATTTAAAACATTTGGGTTCTGATTGACATTCACCTCTTTTATGGTCTTTAGATCCACAGTTAAAACAATGTTCACGATAAAATTTATTTTTTATGTCACTGTTATATTTTCCATATGCAGAGTGCGATTGTTTTTTAAAACGTTCATCGGTACCCCGATTTTCATTTACCCGCTCAAAAATTTCATATTTTTCTCGAAGCTCTTTAAAGGTAGTTGCACTGTATAACTGAAATTTGACGTCACTTCTAATTGTTAATCCATCTACAATGTAGCGAATCACTGAAATTTCTTCGATGTTGCCAAGAGCTGCTATTTTTCGCATTTGCAGTACATATTCATGGAAAGATTCACTAACAGATTTTCTTCTATTTGAGAGCATTTTATGTAATTCATTGCTACTTAAAGTTTTGTCAAATTCATTTATCAAACTATATTTTAGCATTTCGTAATCGCTAACATTAATTGTTTCTAAAAATAATTTAGCTGTACCGATCATTTTATTTCGCGCTTGAACATATTTTTGTTGTTCATTTAAACTATAAGCTGATGCATTTAATTCAAAATTATTAAACCACTGTTTTACTGGAATTTTTTCTCCATCAAAATCAGCCAAAATCTTTGAAAAATTGTCCACTGTTATGTTTGGTATGTTTTTATCTTCTTTTTCTTTTTTCATTTTTTCCGTCAACAATTTAACTAAATCATTTAAACTTTGATTTGGATCGACAGCCATTTTTGTTTCTTCACAATTTGGATTAAGTTTTTTGACACCTGTAATTAGATTTCCAATATTAAAATGAGATGTTAGTTTAGTTCTGTTGGTTTCGATGTTTTTATTGTTTTTATTTTCAGCTTCTTTATTTGTAACTTGTTTGTTTTCTGTCTCTTTATTTTCAACTTCTTTAATTTTATTCTCAGCTTCTCTTTATTTTCAACTTCTTTAATTTTATTCTCAGCTTTGTTCTTAAATTCTGCTTTCTTATCTTCAATTTCTTTACATTTATTCACAACTTCTTTATTTTCGACTTGATTGTTTTTAATTTCTACTTCTTTGTTTCTTTTTTCAACTTCTTTAATTTCAACTTCTTTGTTTCTATTTTCAACTTCTTTACTTTTATTGCAATCTTCTTTTCTGCTTACAGTTTCTTTACTTTGTTTTACACTGCAGATATTTTCAACTTCTTTTTCAACTTTTGTTCCGTTATCACTTCTTAGATTTAAACTTTTCTCCTTCTTTCTATAAACTTCAATACTGATCTCTTTTCCTATTGCACAACACTCACTGATTTTTTGTTCTTTATTGTTTGATACTTCTATTTGTTCTTCAATTTAATTTTTTTCGCTTTTTGTTGGTGTTTTTATGTTTTTATTTGCTGCTTGCGCTCTGGTATGCTATGTTGCTTTTAGTTTTGTCGAACCGTTACTTTTTTCCATTTGTTTAAGAATAAATCTACCGATTTTTTTTTTTTTTTTTTTTTAAATATTGTATATTCAATTATGTTTATTTCTTAGGCGCCGGTTGAGCCCCCAAATGTAAATTATTTTGAGTTTTTGGATTTAAAATAAAAGAATTGCTTTTAAGAGTTTAGTTATATTATATTTTATTTATTATTTATTTATAGAAAATTATTAAATATTTAAGTAGAAAGTGCAATATAGAATAATTGAGAATCAGTTTCACTTTTTATAAAGATTAGTCACAAATTTAAGTTTTGATTGAACATTTTAAAGATACTGGACAAGAACATTAACAACTTTACAATTAACAATTAAAAGACAACTTTAAAGAACTTGAACGCACTGACATACTTTAACTGACTGACTTTTTATTTAAGAATTGCCTTTTACTCAACCTGCTTTTATTATTCTTATTCTTATCCACTTTATACTTGTATTCACCACAGGGTAAGAGAATGACAATAGATCAATGTTAACCCTTTACATATAATTTGTAGCATAATGTGTGTTTTTACTAATTGGTCAATTTGGGAGATCGGTAGAATTATTGTTCTATGTTTAATAAACGCTGTAATCTGAGGTTCCGATATGGTTGCAATTAACTTTGGCAGTTTTCGTGCTAGGACAGTCATTTATGCACCATTTTAAAGCATTAAAATTGCCATTTGTTTTGGTATATAATTTATTGCATAATGTATTTTTAGAAAATGGCCAATTGGATAGATCGATAGAATTATTTTCCCAGGTTTAAAAAGGCGGTAATTTGAGGTTCCGATATGGTTGTGAATAACTTTGAAAGTTTTCATGCTATGACAGTCATTTATACATCATTTTAAAGCATTATGATTGCACTTTAATTTGGTATATCATTTGTGGCATAATGTGTTCGTCTAAAAAATGGTAAATTTGATGGATCGGTAGAATTATTGTTCTATGTTTAAAAACGCGGTAATTTGAGGTTCCGATATGGTTGCAAATAACATTGACAGTTTTCATGCTATGACAGTCATTTATGCATCATTTTAAAGCATTATGATTGCACTTTAATATGGTATATCATTTGTAGTATAATGTGTGTTTTTACAAATTGGTCAATTTGATAGATCGGTAGAATTATTGTTCTATGTTTAATAAACGCAGTAATCTGAGGTTCCGATATGGTTGCAATTAACTTTGGCAGTTTTCGTGCTAGGACAGTCGTTTATGCATTAAAATTGCCATTTGTTTTGGTATATAATTTATTGCATAATGTATTTTTAGAAAATGGCCAATTGGATAGATCGGTAGAATTATTTTCCCTGGTTTAAAAAGGCGGTAATTTGAGGTTCCGATATGGTTGTGAATAACTTTGACAGTTTTCATGCTATGACAGTCATTTATGCATCATTTTAAAGCATTATGATTGTACTTTAATTTGGTATATCATTTGTAGCATAATGTGTTCGTCTAAAAAATTATTGTTCTATGTTTAATAAACGCAGTAATCTGAGGTTCCGATATGGTTGCAATTAACTTTGGCAGTTTTCGTGCTAGGACAGTCGTTTATGCATTAAAATTGCCATTTGTTTTGGTATATAATTTATTGCATAATGTATTTTTAGAAAATGGCCAATTGGATAGATCGGTAGAATTATTTTCCCAGGTTTAAAAAGGCGGTAATTTGAGGTTCCGATATGGTTGTGAATAACTTTGACAGTTTTCATGCTATGACAGTCATTTATGCATCATTTTAAAGCATTATGATTGTGCTTTAATTTGGTATATCATTTGTAGCATAATGTGTTCGTCTAAAAAATGGTCAATTTGATGGATCGGTAGAATTATTGTTCTATGTTTAAAAACGCGGTAATTTGAGCTTCCGATATGGTTGCAATTAACTTTGGCAGTTTTCGTGCTAGGACAGTCGTTTATGCATTAAAATTGCCATTTGTTTTGGTATATAATTTATTGCATAATGTATTTTTAGAAAATGGCCAATTGGATAGATCGGTAGAATTATTTTCCCAGGTTTAAAAACGCGGTAATTTGAGGTTCCGATATGGTTGTGAATAACTTTGACAGTTTTCATGCTATGACAGTCATTTATGCATCATTTTAAAGCATTACAGTTGCACTTTGTTTTGGTGTATAATTTGTGGCATAATGAATTTTTACAAAAATTGGATAGATCGATATATTTATTGGTACAGGTTTAAAAATGCGGTAATTTAAGGCTCCGATATAGTTGCAAATAACTTTTATAGTTTTCATGTTATAACAGTCGTTTATACATCTTTTTATTGCATTATAGTTGCCATTTGTTTTGGTATATAATTTATTGCATAACGTATTTTTAGAAAATGGCCAATTGGATAGATCGGTAGAATTATTTTCACAGCTTTAAAAACGCGGTAATTTGAGGTTCCGATATGGCTGCAAATAACATTGACAGTTTTCACGCTATGACAGTCATTTATGCATCATTTTAAAGCATTATGATTGCACTTTAATATGGTACATAATTTGTTGCATAATGTGTGTTTTTACAAATTGGTCAATTTGATAGATCGGTAGAATTAGGACAGTCATTTATGCACCATTTTAAAGCATTAAAATTGCCATTTGTTTTGGTATATAATTTATTGCATAATATATTTTTAGATAATGGCCAATTGGATAGATCGGTAGAATTATTTTCCCAGGTTTAAAAAGGCGGTAATTTGAGGTTCCGATATGGTTGCGAATAACTTTGACAGTTTTCATGCTATGACAATAATTTATGCATCACTTTAATGCATTACGATTGTTCTTTAACTTGGTATATCATTTGTGGCAAAATGTGTTCTTCTAAAAAATTGTAAATTCGATGGATCGGTAGAACTGTTGTTCTATGTTTAAAAACGCTATGATTTGAGGTTCCGATATGGTTGCAAATAACTTTGACAGTTTTCATGCCAGGACAATCGTTTATGCATCATTTTAAAGCATTACAGTTGCACTTTGTTTTGGTGTATAATTTGTGGCATAATGAATTTTTACAAAAATTGGATAGATCGGTATATTTATTGGTACAGGTTTAGAAATGCGGTAATTTAAGGCTCCGATATGGTTGCAAATATCTTTTATAGTTTTCATGTTATAACAGTCGTATATATATCTTTTTATTGCATTATAGTTGCCATTTGCTTTGGTATATAATTTATTCCATAATATATTTTTAGAAAATGGCCAATTGGATAGATCGGTAGAATTATTTTCACAGCTTTAAAAAGGCGGTAATTTGAGGTTCCGATATGGTTGCAAATAACATTGACAGTTTTCATGCTATGACAGTCATTTATGCATCATTTTAAAGCATTGTGATTGCACTTTAATATGGTATATAATTTGTAGCATAATGTGTGTTTTTACTAATTGGTCAATTTGGGAGATCGGTAGAATTATTGTTCTATGTTTAATAAACGCTGTAATCTGAGGTTCCGATATGGTTGCAATTAACTTTGGCAGTTTTCGTGCTAGGACAATATGGTATATCATTTGTAGCATAATGTGTGTTTTTAAAAATTGGTCAATTTGATAGATCGGTAGAATTATTGTTCTATGTTTAATAAACGCAGTAATGTGAGGTTCCGATATGGTTGCAATTAACTTTGGCAGTTTTCGTGCTAGTACAGTCGTTTATGCATTAAAATTGCCATTTGTTTTGGTATATAATTTATTGCATAATGTAGTTTTAGAAAATGGCCAATTGGATAGATCGGTAGAATTATTTTCCCAGGTTTAAAAACGCGGTAATTTGAGGTTCCGATATGGTTGTGAATAACTTTGACAGTTTTCATGCTATGACAGTCATTTATGCATCATTTTAAAGCATTACAGTTGCACTTTGTTTTGGTGTATAATTTGTGGCATAATGAATTTTTACAAAAATTGGATAGATCGGTATATTTATTGGTACAGGTTTAAAAATGCGGTAATTTAAGGCTCCGATATGGTTGCAAATAACTTTTATAGTTTTCATGTTATAACAGTCGTTTATACATCTTTTTATTGCATTATAGTTGCCATTTTTTTGGTATATAATTTATTGCATAATGTATTTTTAGAAAATGGCCAATTGGATAGATCGATAGAATTATTTTCCCAGGTTAAAAAAGGCGGTAATTTGAGGTTCCGATATGGTTGTGAATAACTTTGACAGTTTTCATGCTATGACAGTCATTTATGCATCATTTTAAGGCATTATGATTGCACTTTAATGTGGTATATCATTTGTAGCATAATGTGTGTTTTTACAAATTGGTCAATTTGATAGATCGGTAGAATTATTGTTCTATGTTTAATAAACGCAGTAATCTGAGGTTCCGATATGGTTGCAATTAACTTTGGCAGTTTTCGTGCTAGGACAGTCGTTTATGCATTAAAATTGCCATTTGTTTTGGTATATAATTTATTGCATAATGTATTTTTAGAAAATGGCCAATTGGATAGATCGGTAGAATTATTTTCCCAGGTTTAAAAACGCGGTAAATTGAGGTTCCGATATGGTTGTGAATAACTTTGACAGTTTTCATGCTATGACAGTCATTTATGCATCATTTTAAAGCATAAGAGTTGCACTTTATTTTGGTGTATAATTTGTGGCATAATGAATTTTTACAAAAATTGGATAGATCGGTATATTTATTGGTACAGGTTCAAAAATGCGGTAATTTAAGGCTCCGATATGGTTGCAAATAACTTTTATAGTTTTCATGTTATAACAGTCGTTTATATATCTTTTTATTGCACTATAGTTGCCATTTGCTTTGGTATATAATTTATTCCATAATATATTTTTAGAAAATGGCCAATTGGATAGATCGGTAGAATTATTTGCACAGCTTTAAAAACGCGGTAGTTTAAGGTTCCGATATGGTTGCAAATAACATTGACAGTTTTCATGCTATGACAGTCATTTATGCACCATTTTAAAGCATTATGATTGCACTTTAATATGTTACATAATTTGTTGCATAATGTGTGTTTTTACAAATTGGTCAATTTGATAAATCGGTAGAATTAGGACAGTCATTTATGCACCATTTTAAAGCATTAAAATTGCCATTTGTTTTGGTATATAATTTGCTGCATAATGTATTTTTAGAAAATGGCCAATTGGATAGATCGGTAGAATTATTTTCCCAGGTTTAAACAGACTGTAATTTGAGGTTCCGATATGGTTGCGAATAACTTTGACAGTTTTCATGCTATGACAATAATTTATGCATCACTTTAATGCATTACGATTGTTCTTTAACTTGGTATATCATTTGTGGCAAAATGTGTTCTTCTAAAAAATTGTAAATTCGATGGATCGGTAGAACTGTTGTTCTATGTTTAAAAACGCTATGATTTGAGGTTCCGATATGGTTGCAAATAACATTGACAGTTTTCATGCTATGACAGTCACTTATGCATCATTTTAAAGCATTGTGATTGCACTTTAATATGGTATATAATTTGTAGCATAATGTGTGTTTTTACTAATTGGTCAATTTGGGAGATTATTGTTCTATGTTTAATAAACGCTGTAATCTGAGGTTCCGATATGGTTGCAATTAACTTTGGCAGTTTTCGTGCTAGGACAGTCGTTTATGCACCATTTTAAAGCATTAAAATTGCCATTTGTTTTGGTATATAATTTATTGCATAATGTATTTTTAGAAAATAGCCAATTAGATAAATCGGTAGAATTATGTTCACAGGTTTAAAAAACGCGGTAATTTGAGGTTCCGATATGGTTGTGAATAACTTTGACAGCTTACATGCTATGACAGTCATTTATGCATCATTTTAAAGCATTGTGATTGCACTTTAATATGGTATATAATTTGTAGCATAATGTGTGTTTTTACTAATTGGTCAATTTGGGAGATCGGTAGAATTATTGTTCTATGTTTAATAAACGCTGTAATCTGAGGTTCCGATATGGTTGCAATTAACTTTGGCAATTTTCGTGCTAGGACATTATGGTATATCATTTGTAGCATAATGTGTGTTTTTAAAAATTGGTCAATTTGATAGATCGGTAGAATTATTGTTCTATGTTTAATAAACGCAGTAATGTGAGGTTCCGATATGGTTGCAATTAACTTTGGCAGTTTTCGTGCTAGGACAGTCGTTTATGCATTAAAATTGCCATTTGTTTTGGTATATAATTTATTGCATAATGTATTTTTAGAAAATGGCCAATTGGATAGATCGGTAGAATTATTTTCCCAGGTTTAAAAACGCGGTAATTTGAGGTTCCGATATGGTTGTGAATAACTTTGACAGTTTTCATGCTATGACAGTCATTTATGCATCATTTTAAAGCATTACAGTTGCACTTTGTTTTGGTGTATAATTTGTGGCATAATGAATTTTTACAAAAATTGGATAGATCGGTATATTTATTGGTACAGGTTTAAAAATGCGGTAATTTAAGGCTCCGATATGGTTGCAAATAACTTTTATAGTTTTCATGTTATAACAGTCGTTTATACATCTTTTTATTGCATTATAGTTGCCATTTTTTTGGTATATAATTTATTGCATAATGTATTTTTAGAAAATGGCCAATTGGATAGATCGATAGAATTATTTTCCCAGGTTAAAAAAGGCGGTAATTTGAGGTTCCGATATGGTTGTGAATAACTTTGACAGTTTTCATGCTATGACAGTCATTTATGCATCATTTTAAAGCATTATGATTGCACTTTAATATGGTATATCATTTGTAGCATAATGTGTGTTTTTACAAATTGGTCAATTTGATAGATCGGTAGAATTATTGTTCTATGTTTAATAAACGCAGTAATCTGAGGTTCCGATATGGTTGCAATTAACTTTGGCAGTTTTCGTGCTAGGACAGTCGTTTATGCGTTAAAATTGCCATTTGTTTTAGTATATAATTTATTGCATAATGTAGTTTAAGAAAATGGCCAATTGGATAGATCAGTAGAATTATTTTCCCAGGTTTAAAAACGCGGTAATTTGAGGTTCCGATATGGTTGTGAATAACTTTGACAGTTTTCATGCTATGACAGTCATTTATGCATCATTTTAAAGCATTACAGTTGCACTTTGTTTTTGTGTATAATTTGTGGCATAATGAATTTTTACAAAAATTGGATAGATCGGTATATTTATTGGTACAGGTTTAAAAATGCGGTAATTTAAGGCTCCGATATGGTTGCAAATAACTTTTATAGTTTTCAATGTTATAACAGTTTTTTATATATCTTTTTATTGCATTATAGTTGCCATTTGTTTTGTTATACAATGTATTGCATAATATATTTTTAGAAAATGGCCAATTGGATAGATCGGTAGAATTATTTTCACAGCTTTAAAAACGCGGTAATTTGAGGTTCCGATATGGCTGCAAATAACATTGACAGTTTTCACGCTATGACAGTCATTTATGCATCATTTTAAAGCATTATGATTGCACTTTAATATGGTATATCATTTGCAGCATAATGTGTGTTTTTACAAATTGGTCAATTTGATAGATCGGTAGAATTATTGTTCTATGTTTAATAAACGCAGTAATGTGAGGTTCCGATATGGTTGCAATTAACTTTGGCAGTTTTCGTGCTAGGACAGTCGTTTATGCATTAAAATTGCCATTTGTTTTGGTATATAATTTATTGCATAATGTATTTTTAGAAAATGGCCAATTGGATAGATCGGTAGAATTATTTTCCCAGGTTTAAAAACGCGGTAATTTGAGGTTCCGATATGGTTGTGAATAACTTTGACAGTTTTCATGCTATGACAGTCATTTATGCATCATTTTAAAGCATAAGAGTTGCACTTTATTTTGGTGTATAATTTGTGGCATAATGAATTTTTACAAAAATTGGATAGATCGGTATATTTATTGGTACAGGTTCAAAAATGCGGTAATTTAAGGCTCCGATATGGTTGCAAATAACTTTTATAGTTTTCATGTTATAACAGTCGTTTATATATCTTTTTATTGCACTATAGTTGCCATTTGCTTTGGTATATAATTTATTCCATAATATATTTTTAGAAAATGGCCAATTGGATAGATCGGTAGAATTATTTGCACAGCTTTAAAAACGCGGTAGTTTGAGGTTCCGATATGGTTGCAAATAACATTGACAGTTTTCATGCTATGACAGTCATTTATGCACCATTTTAAAGCATTATGATTGCACTTTAATATGGTACATAATTTGTTGCATAATGTGTGTTTTTACAAATTGGTCAATTTGATAGATCGGTAGAATTAGGACAGTCATTTATGCACCATTTTAAAGCATTAAAATTGCCATTTGTTTTGGTATATAATTTGTTGCATAATGTATTTTTAGAAAATGGCCAATTGGATAGATCGGTAGAATTATTTTCCCAGGTTTAAAGAGACTGTAATTTGAGGTTCCGATATGGTTGCGAATAACTTTGACAGTTTTCATGCTATGACAGTCATTTATACATCATTTTAAAGCATTATGATTGCACTTTAATTTGGTATATCATTTGTGGCATAATGTGTTCGTCTAAAAAATGGTAAATTTGATGGATCGGTAGAAGTATTGTTCTATGTTTAAAAACGCGGTAATTTGAGGTTCCGATATGGTTGCGAATAACTTTGACAGTTTTCATGCTATGACAATAATTTATGCATCACTTTAATGCATTACGATTGTTCTTTAACTTGGTATATCATTTGTGGCAAAATGTGTTCTTCTAAAAAATTGTAAATTCGATGGATCGGTAGAACTGTTGTTCTATGTTTAAAAACGCTATGATTTGAGGTTCCGATATGGTTGCAAATAACATTGACAGTTTTCATGCTATGACAGTCACTTATGCATCATTTTAAAGCATTGTGATTGCACTTTAATATGGTATATAATTTGTAGCATAATGTGTGTTTTTACTAATTGGTCAATTTGGGAGATTATTGTTCTATGTTTAATAAACGCTGTAATCTGAGGTTCCGATATGGTTGCAATTAACTTTGGCAGTTTTCGTGCTAGGACAGTCGTTTATGCACCATTTTAAAGCATTAAAATTGCCATTTGTTTTGGTATATAATTTATTGCATAATGTATTTTTAGAAAATGGCCAATTAGATAAATCGGTAGAATTATGTTCCCAGGTTTAAAAACGCGGTAATTTGAGGTTCCGATATGGTTGTGAATAACTTTGACAGCTTACATGCTATGACAGTCATTTATGCATCATTTTAAAGCATAACAGTTGCACCTTGTTTTGGAGTATAATTTGTGGCATAATGAATTTTTACAAAAATTGGATAGATCGGTATATTTATTGGTACAGGTTTAAAGATGCGGTAATTTAAGGCTCCGATATGGTTGCAAATAAATTTTATAGTTTTCATGTTATAACAGTCCTTTATACATCTTTTTATTGCATTATAGTTGCCATTTGTTTTGGTATATAATTTATTGCATAATGTATTTTTAGAAAATGGCCAATTGGATAGATCGATAGAATTATTTTTCCAGGTTTAAAAAGGCGGTAATTTGAGGTTCCGATATGGTTGTGAATAACTTTGACAGTTTTCATGCTATGACAGTCATTTATACATCATTTTAAAGCATTATGATTGCGCTTTAATTTGGTATATCATTTGTGGCATAATGTGTTCGTCTAAAAAATGTTAAATTTGATGGATCGGTAGAATTATTGTTCTACGTTTAAAAACGCGGTAATTTGAGGTTCCGATATGGTTGCAAATAACATTGACAGTTTTCATGCTATGATAGTCATTTATCATTTTAAAGCATTATGATCATTTTAAAGCATTATGATTGCACTTTAATATGGTATATCATTTGTAGCATAATGTGTGTTTTTACAAATTGGTCAATTTGATAGATCGGTAGAATTATTGTTCTATGTTTAATAAACGCAGTAATCTGAGGTTCCGATATGGTTGCAATTAACTTTGGCAGTTTTCATGCTAGGACAGTCGTTTATGCATTAAAATTGCCATTTGTTTTGGTATATAATTTATTGCATAATGCATTTTTAGAAAATGGCCAATTGGATAGATCGGTAGAATTATTTTCCCAGGTTTAAAAAGGCGGTAATTTGAGGTTCCGATATGGTTGTGAATAACCTTGACAGTTTTCATGCTATGACAGTCATTTATGCATCATTTTAAAGCATTATGATTGTACTTTAATTTGGTATATCATTTGTAGCATAATGTGTTCGTCTAAAAAATGGTCAATTTGATGGATCGGTAGAATTATTGTTCTATGTTTAAAAACGCAGTAATTTGAGCTTCCGATATGGTTGCAATTAACTTTGGCAGTTTTCGTGCTAGGACAGTCGTTTATGCACCATTTTAAAGCATTAAAATTGCCATTTGTTTTGGTATATAATTTATTGCATAATGTATTTTTAGAAAATGGCCAATTGGATAGATCGGTAGAATTATTCTCCCAGGTTTAAAAAGGCTGTAATTTGAGGTTCCGATATGGTTGCCAATAACTTTGACAGTTTTCATGCTATGACAATCATTTATGCATCATTTTAAAGCATTATGATTGCACTTTAATATGGTATATCATTTGTAGCATCATGTGTGTTTTTACAAATTGGTCAAATTGATAGATCGGTAGAATTATTGTTCTATGTTTAATAAACGCAGTAATCTGAGGTTCCGATATGGTTGCAATTAACTTTGGCAGTTTTCGTGGCATTAAAATTGCCATTTGTTTTGGTATATAATTTATTGCATAATGTATTTTTAGAAAATGGGCAATTGGATAGATCGGTAGAATTATTTTCCCAGGTTTAAAAAGGCGGTAATTTGAGGTTCCGATATGGTTGCGAATAACTTTGACAGTTTTCATGCTTTGACAATAATTTATGCATCACTTTAATGCATTACGATTGTACTTTAACTTGGTATATCATTTGTGGCAAAATGTGTTCTTCTAAAAAATTGTAAATTCGATGGATTGGTAGAATTGTTGTTCTATGTTTAAAAACGCTATGATTTGAGGTTCCGATATGGTTGCAAATAACTTTGACAGTTTTCATGCCAGGACAATCGTTTATGCATCATTTTAAAGCATTACAGTTGCACTTTGTTTTGGTGTATAATTTGTGGCATAATGAATTT
Organism: Lucilia sericata; assembly: GCF_015586225.1. Lineage (NCBI taxonomy): Eukaryota > Metazoa > Arthropoda > Insecta > Diptera > Calliphoridae > Lucilia > Lucilia sericata. The sequence continues at coordinate 85,612 of NW_023994912.1, read as the reverse complement.
TTACAAAAATTGGATAGATCGGTATATTTATTGGTACAGGTTTAAAAATGCGGTAATTTAAGGCTCCGATATGGTTGCAAATAAATTTTATAGTTTTCATGTTATAACGGTCGTTTATACATCTTTTTATTGCATTATAGTTGCCATTTGTTTTGGTATATAATTTATTGCATAATGTATTTTTAGAAAATGGCCAATTGGATAGATCGATAGAATTATTTTCCCAGGTTTAAAAAGGCGGTAATTTGAGGTTCCGACATGGTTGTGAATAACTTTGACAGTTTTCATGCTATGACAGTCATTTATACATCATTTTAAAGCATTATGATTGCACTTTAATTTGGTATATCATTTGTGGCATAATGTGTTCGTCTAAAAAATGGTAAATTTGATGGATCGGTAGAAGTATTGTTCTATGTTTAAAAACGCGGTAATTTGAGGTTCCGATATGGTTGCAAATAACATTGACGGTTTTCATGCTATGACAGTCATTTATGCATCATTTTAAAGCATTATGATTGAACTTTAATATGGTATATCATTTATAGCATAATGTGTGTTTTTACAAATTGGTCAATTTGATAGATCGGTAGAATTATTGTTCTATGTTTAATAAATGCAGTAATCTGAGGTTCCGATATAGTTGCAATTAACTTTGGCAGTTTTCGTGCTAGGACAGTCGTTTATGCACCATTTTAAAGCATTAAAATTGCCATTTGTTTAGGTATATAATTTATTGCATAATGTATTTTTAGAAAATGGCCAATTGGATAGATCGGTAGAATTATTTTCCCAGGTTTATAAAGGCGGTAATTTGAGGTTCCGATATGGTTGTGAATAACTTTGACTGTTTTCATGCTATGACAGGCATCATTTTAGAGCATTATGATTGCACTTTAATTTGGTATATTATTTGTAGCATAATGTGTTCGTCTAATTTGAGGTTCCGATATGGTTGCAAATAACTTTGACAGTTTTCATGCCAGGGCAATGGTTTAGGCATCATTTTAAAGCATAAGAGTTGCACTTTATTTTGGTATATAATTTGTGGCATAATGAATTTTTACAAAAAGTTGGATAGATCGGTATATTTATTGGTACAGGTTGAAAAATGCGGTAATTTAAGGCTCCGATATGGTTGCAAATAACTTTTATAGTTTTCATGTTATAACAGTCGTTTATATATCTTTTGTTTGCACTATAGTTGCCATTTGCTTTGGTATATAATTTATTCCATAATATATTTTTAGAAAATGGCCAATTGGATAGATCGGTAGAATTATTTTCACAGCTTTAAAAACGCGGTAATTTGAGGTTCCGATATGGTTGCAAATAACATTGACAGTTTTCATGCTATGACAGTCATTTATGCACCATTTTAAAGAATTATGATTGCACTTTAATATGGTACATAATTTGTTGCATAATGTGTGTTTTTACACTTTTTATAGTTTTCATGTTATAACAGTCGTTTATACATCTTTTTATTGCATTATAGTTGCCATTTGTTTTGGTATATAATTTATTGCATAATGTATTTTTAGAAAATGGCCAATTGGATAGATCGATAGAATTATTTTCCCAGGTTAAAAAGGCGGTAATTTGAGGTTCCGATATAGTTGTGAATAACTTTGACAGTTTTCATGCTATGACAGTCATTTATACATCATTTTAAAGCATTATGATTGCACTTTAATATGGTATATTATTTGTAGCATAATGTGTGTTTTTACAAATTGGTCAATTTGATAGATCGGTAGAATTATTGTTCTATGTTTAATAAACGCAGTAATCTGAGGTTCCGATATGGTTACAATTAACTTTGGCAGTTTTCGTGCTAGGACAGTCGTTTATGCATTAAAATTGCCAATTGTTATGGTATATAATTTATTGCATAATGTATTTTTAGAAAATGGCCAATTGGATAGATTGGTAGAATTATTTTCCCAGGTTTCCGATATGGTTGTGAATAACTTTGACAGTTTTCATGCTATGACAGTCATTTATGCATCATTTTAAAGCATTATGATTGCACTTTAATATGGTATATCATTTGTAGCATAATGTGTGTTTTTACAAATTGGTCAATTTGATAGATCGGTAGAATTATTGTTCTATGTTTAATAAACGATATGAGGTTCCGATATGGTTGCAATTAACTTTGGCAGTTTTCGTGCTAGGACAGTCGTTTATGCATTAAAATTGCTATTTGTTTTGGTATATAATTTATTGCATAATGTATTTTTAGAAAATGGCCAATTGGATAGATCGGTAGAATTATTTTCCCAGGTTTAAAAAGGCGGTAATTTGAGGCTCCGATATGGTTGTGAATAACTTTGACAGTTTTCATGCTATGATAGTCATTTATGCATCATTTTAAAGCATTATGATTGTACTTTAATTTGGTATATCATTTGTAGCATAATGTGTTCGTCTAAAAATGGTCAATTTGATGGATCGGTAGAATTATTGTTCTATGTTTAAAAACGCAGTAATTTGAGCTTCCGATATGGCTGCAATTAACTTTGGCAGTTTTCGTGCTAGGACAGTCATTTATGCAACATTTTAAAGCATTAAAATTGCCATTTGTTTTGGTATATAATTTATTGCATAATGTATTTTTAGAAAATGGCCAATTGGATAGATCGGTAGAATTATTCTCCCAGGTTCAAAAAGGCTGTAATTTGAGGTTCCGATATGGTTGCGAATAACTTTGACAGTTTTCATGCTATTACAATCATTTATGCATAATTTTAATGCATTACGATTGTACTTTAACTTGGTATATCACTTGTGGCAAAATGTGTTCTTCTAAAAAATTGTAAATTTGATGGATCGGTAGAATTGTTGTTCTATGTTTAAAAACGCTATGATTTGAGGTTCCGTTATGGTTGCAAATAACTTTGAGAGTTTTCATGCCGGGCAATGGTTTAGGCATCATTTTAAAGCATAAGAGTTGCACTTTATTTTGGTGTATAATTTGTGGCATAATGAATTTTTACAAAAATTGGATAGATCGGTATATTTATTGGTACAGGTTTAGAAATGCGGTAATTTAAGGCTCCGATATGGCTGCAAATATCTTTTATAGTTTTCATGTTATAGCAGTCGTTTATATATCTTTTTATTGCATTATAGTTGCCATTTGTTTTGGTATATAATTTATTGCATAATATATTTTTAGAAAATGGCCAATGGGATAGATCGGTAGAATTATTTTCACAGCTTTAAAAACGCGGTAATTTGAGGTTCCGATATGGCTGCAAATAACATTGACAGTTTTCATGCTATGATAGTCATTTATGCATCATTTTAAAGCATTATGATTGTACTTTAATTTGGTATATCATTTGTAGCATAATGTGTTCGTCTAAAAAATGGTCAATTTGATGGATCGGTAGAATTATTGTTCTATGTTTAAAAACGCGGTAATTTGAGCTTCCGATATGGTTGCAATTAACTTTGGCAGTTTTCGTGCTAGGACAGTCATTTATGCTCCATTTTAAAGCATTAAAATTGCCATTTGTTTTGGTATATAATTTATTGCATAATGTATTTTTAGAAAATGGCTAATTGGATGGATCGGTAGAATTATTTTCCCAGGTTTAAAAACGCGGTAATATGAGGTTCCGATATGGTTGCGAATAACTTTGACAGTTTTCATGCTATGACAATCATTTATGCATCATTTTAATGCATTACGATTGTACTTTAACTTGGTATATCACTTGTGGCAAGATGTGTTCTTCTAAAAAATTGTAAATTTGATGGATTGGTTCTATGTTTAAAAACGCTATGATTTGAGGTTCCGTTATGGTTGCAAATAACTTTGACAGTTTTCATGCTAGGACAATCGTTTATGCATCATTTTAAAGCATTACATTTACACTTTGTTTTGGTGTATAATTTGTGGCATAATGAATTTTTACAAAAATTGGATAGATCGGTATATTTATTGGTACAGGTTTAGAAATGCGGTAATTTAAGGCTCCGATATGGTTGCAAATATCTTTTATAGTTTTCATGTTATAGCAGTCGTTTATATATCTTTTTATTGCATTATAGTTGCCATTTGTTTTGGTATATAATTTATTGCATAATGTATTTTTAGAAAATGGCCAATTGGATAGATCGATAGAATTATTTTCCCAGGTTTAAAAAGGCGGTAATTTGAGGTCATTTATACATCTTTTTAAAGTATTATGATTGCACTTTAATTTGGTATATCATTTGTGGCATAATGTGTTCGTCTAAAAAATGGTAAATTTGATGGATCGGTAGAATTATTGTTCTATGTTTAAAAACGCGGTAATTTGAGGTTCCGATATGGTTGCAAATAACATTGACAGTTTTCATGCTATGACAGTCATTTATGCATCATTTTAAAGCATTATGATTGCACTTTAATATGGTATATCATTTGTAGCATAATGTGTGTTTTTACAAATTGGTCAATTTGATAGATCGGTAGAATTATTGTTCTATGTTTAATAAACGCAGTAATCTGAGGTTCCGATATGGTTGCAATTAACTTTGGCAGTTTTCGTGCTAGGACAGTCGTTTATGCATTAAAATTGCCATTTGTTTTGGTATATAATTTATTGCATAATGTATTTTTAGAAAATGGCCAATTGGATAGATCAGTAGAATTATTTTCCCAGGTTTAAAACGCGGTAATTTGAGGTTCCGATATGGTTGCGAATAACTTTGACAGTTTTCATGCTTTGACAATAATTTATGCATCACTTTAATGCATTACGATTGTACTTTAACTTGGTATATCATTTGTGGCAAAATGTGTTCTTCTAAAAAATTGTAAATTCGATGGATTGGTAGAATTGTTGTTCTATGTTTAAAAACGCTATGATTTGAGGTTCCGATATGGTTGCAAATAACTTTGACAGTTTTCATGCCAGGACAATCGTTTATGCATCATTTTAAAGCATTACAGTTGCACTTTGTTTTGGTGTATAATTTGTGGCATAATGAATTTTTACAAAAATTGGATAGATCGCTATATTTATTGGTACAGGTTTAAAAATGCGGTAATTTAAGGCTCCGATATGGTTGCAAATAAATTTTATAGTTTTCATGTTATAACAGTCGTTTATACATCTTTTTATTGCATTATAGTTGCCATTTGTTTTGGTATATAATTTATTGCATAATGTATTTTTAGAAAATGGCCAATTGGATAGATCGATAGAATTATTTTCCCAGGTTTAAAAAGGCGGTAATTTGAGGTTCCGATATGGTTGTGAATAACTTTGACAGTTTTCATGCTATGACAGTCATTTATACATCATTTTAAAGCATTATGATTGCACTTTAATTTGGTATATCATTTGTGGCATAATGTGTTCGTCTAAAAAATGGTAAATTTGATGGATCGGTAGAAGTATTGTTCTATGTTTAAAAACGCGGTAATTTGAGGTTCCGATATGGTTGCAAATAACATTGACAGTTTTCATGCTATGACAGTCATTTATGCATCATTTTAAAGCATTATGATTGAACTTTAATATGGTATATCATTTATAGCATAATGTGTGTTTTTACAAATTGGTCAATTTGATAGATCGGTAGAATTATTGTTCTATGTTTAATAAATGCAGTAATCTGAGGTTCCGATATGGTTGCAATTAACTTTGGCAGTTTTCGTGCTAGGACAGTCGTTTATGCACCATTTTAAAGCATTAAAATTGCCATTTGTTTTGGTATATAATTTATTGCATAATGTATTTTTACAAAATGGCCAATTGGATAGATCGGTAGAATTATTTTCCCAGGTTTATAAAGGCGGTAATTTGAGGTTCCGATATGGTTGTGAATAACTTTGACTGTTTTCATGCTATGACAGGCATCATTTTAGAGCATTATGATTGCACTTTAATTTGGTATATTATTTGTAGCATAATGTGTTCGTCTAATTTGAGGTTCCGATATGGTTGCAAATAACTTTGACAGTTTTCATGCCAGGACAATGGTTTAGGCATCATTTTAAAGCATAAGAGTTGCACTTTATTTTGGTATATAATTTGTGGCATAATGAATTTTTACAAAAATTGGATAGATCGGTATATTTATTGGTACAGGTTGAAAAATGCGGTAATTTAAGGCTCCGATATGGTTGCAAATAACTTTTATAGTTTTCATGTTATAACAGTCGTTTATATATCTTTTGATTGCGCTATAGTTGCCATTTGCTTTGGTATATAATTTATTCCATAATATATTTTTAGAAAATGGCCAATTGGATAGATCGGTAGAATTATTTTCACAGCTTTAAAAACGCGGTAATTTGAGGTTCCGATATGGTTGCAAATAACATTGACAGTTTTCATGCTATGACAGTCATTTATGCACCATTTTAAAGAATTATGATTGCACTTTAATATGGTACATAATTTGTTGCATAATGTGTGTTTTTACACTTTTTATAGTTTTCATGTTATAACAGTCGTTTATACATCTTTTTATTGCATTATAGTTGCCATTTGTTTTGGTATATAATTTGTTGCATAATGTATTTTTAGAAAATGGCCAATTGGATAGATCGATAGAATTATTTTCCCAGGTTTAAAAAGGCGGTAATTTGAGGTTCCGATATGGTTGTGAATAACTTTGACAGTTTTCATGCTATGACAGTCATTTATACATCATTTTAAAGCATTATGATTGCACTTTAATATGGTATATCATTTGTAGCATAATGTGTGTTTTTACAAATTGGTCAATTTGATAGATCGGTAGAATTATTGTTCTATGTTTAATAAACGCAGTAATCTGAGGTTCCGATATGGTTACAATTAACTTTGGCAGTTTTCGTGCTAGGACAGTCGTTTATGCATTAAAATTGCCATTTGTTATGGTATATAATTTATTGCATAATGTATTTTTAGAAAATGGCCAATTGGATAGATTGGTAGAATTATTTTCCCAGGTTTCCGATATGGTTGTGAATAACTTTGACAGTTTTCATGCTATGACAGTCATTTATGCATCATTTTAAAGCATTATGATTGCACTTTAATATGGTATATCATTTGTAGCATAATGTGTGTTTTTACAAATTGGTCAATTTGATAGATCGGTAGAATTATTGTTCTATGTTTAATAAACGCAGTAATCTGAGGTTCCGATGTGGTTGCAATTAACTTTGGCAGTTTTCGTGCTAGGACAGTCGTTTATGCATTAAAATTGCTATTTGTTTTGGTATATAATTTATTGCATAATGTATTTTTAGAAAATGGCCAATTGGATAGATCGGTAGAATTATTTTCCCAGGTTTAAAAAGGCGGTAATTTGAGGCTCCGATATGGTTGTGAATAACTTTGACAGTTTTCATGCTATGATAGTCATTTATGCATCATTTTAAAGCATTATGATTGTACTTTAATTTGGTATATCACTTGTAGCATAATGTGTTCGTCTAAAAAATGGTCAATTTGATGGATCGGTAGAATTATTGTTCTATGTTTAAAAACGCGGTAATTTGAGCTTCCGATATGGCTGCAATTAACTTTGGCAGTTTTCGTGCTAGGACAGTCATTTATGCATAATTTTAATGCATTACGATTGTACTTTAACTTGGTATATCACTTGTGGCAAAATGTGTTCTTCTAAGAAATTGTAAATTTGATGGATCGGTAGAATTGTTGTTCTATGTTTAAAAACGCTATGATTTGAGCTTCCGTTATGGTTGCAAATAACTTTGAGAGTTTTCATGCCAGGGCAATGGTTTAGGCATCATTTTAAAGCATAAGAGTTCTATGTTTAAAAACGCTATGATTTGAGGTTCCGTTATGGTTGCAAATAACTTTGACAGTTTTCATGCTAGGACAATCGTTTATGCATCATTTTAAAGCATTACATTTACACTTTATTTTGGTGTATAATTTGTGGCATAATGAATTTTTACAAAAATTGGATAGATCGGTATATTTATTGGTACAGGTTTAGAAATGCGGTAATTTAAGGCTCCGATATGGCTGCAAATATCTTTTATAGTTTTCATGTTATAGCAGTCGTTTATATATCTTTTTATTGCATTATAGTTGCCATTTGTTTTGGTATATAATTTATTGCATAATATATTTTTAGAAAATGGCCAATTGGATAGATCGGTAGAATTATTTTCACAGCTTTAAAAACGCGGTAATTTGAGGTTCCGATATGGCTGCAAATAACATTGACAGTTTTCATGCTATGATAGTCATTTATGCATCATTTTAAAGCATTATGATTGTACTTTAATTTGGTATATCATTTGTAGCATAATGTGTTCGTCTAAAAAATGGTCAATTTGATGGATCGGTAGAATTATTGTTCTATGTTTAAAAACGCGGTAATTTGAGCTTCCGATATGGTTGCAATTAACTTTGGCAGTTTTCGTTTTAAAGCATTAAAATTGCCATTTGTTTTGGTATATAATTTATTGCATAATGTATTTTTAGAAAATGGCTAATTGGATGGATCGGTAGAATTATTTTCCCAGGTTTGAAAACGCGGTAATTTGAGGTTCCGATATGGTTACGAATAACTTTGACAGTTTTCATGCTATGACAATCATTTATGCATCATTTTAATGCATTACGATTGTACTTTAACTTGGTATATCACTTGTGGCAAGATGTGTTCTTCTAAAAATTGTAAATTTGATGGATCGGTAGAATTGTTGTTCTATGTTTAAAAACGCTATGATTTGAGGTTCCGTTATGGTTGCAAATAACTTTGACAGTTTTCATGCTAGGACAATCGTTTATGCATCATTTTAAAGCATTACATTTACACTTTATTTTGGTGTATAATTTGTGGCATAATGAATTTTTACAAAAATTGGATAGATCGGTATATTTATTGGTACAGGTTTAGAAATGCGGTAATTTAAGGCTCCGATATGGTTGCAAATATCTTTTATAGTTTTCATGTTATAGCAGTCGTTTATATATCTTTTTATTGCATTATAGTTGCCATTTGTTTTGGTATATAATTTATTGCATAATGTATTTTTAGAAAATGGCCAATTGGATAGATCGATAGAATTATTTTCCCAGGTTTAAAAAGGCGGTAATTTGAGGTCATTTATACATCTTTTTAAAGTATTATGATTGCACTTTAATTTGGTATATCATTTGTGGCATAATGTGTTCGTCTAAAAAATGGTAAATTTGATGGATCGGTAGAATTATTGTTCTATGTTTAAAAACGCGGTAATTTGAGGTTCCGATATGGTTGCAAATAACATTGACAGTTTTCATGCTATGACAGTCATTTATGCATCATTTTAAAGCATTATGATTGCACTTTAATATGGTATATCATTTGTAGCATAATGTGTGTTTTTACAAATTGGTCAATTTGATAGATCGGTAGAATTATTGTTCTATGTTTAATAAACGCAGTAATCTGAGGTTCCGATATGGTTGCAATTAACTTTGGCAGTTTTCGTGCTAGGACAGTCGTTTATGCATTAAAATTGCCATTTGTTTTGGTATATAATTTATTGCATAATGTATTTTTAGAAAATGGCCAATTGGATAGATCAGTAGAATTATTTTCCCAGGTTTAAAACGCGGTAATTTGAGGTTCCGATATGGTTGTGAATAACTTTGACAGTTTTCATGCTATGACAGTCATTTATGCATCATTTTAAAGCATTACAGTTGCACTTTGTTTTGGTGTATAATTTGTGGCATAATGAATTTTTACAAAAATTGGATAGATCGATATATTTATTGGTACAGGTTTAAAAATGCGGTAATTTAAGGCTCCGATATGGTTGCAAGTAACTTTTATAGTTTTCAATGTTATAACAGTCGTTTATACATCTTTTTATTGCATTATAGTTGCCATTTGTTTTGGTATATAATTTATTGCATAATGTATTTTTAGAAAATGGCCAATTGGATAGATCGATAGAATTATTTTCCCAGGTTTAAAAAGGCGGTAATTTGAGGTTCCGATATGGTTGTGAATAACTTTGACAGTTTTCATGCTATGACAGTCATTTATACATCATTTTAAAGCATTATGATTGCACTTTAATTTGGTATATCATTTGTGGCATAATGTGTTCGTCTAAAAAATGGTCAATTTGATGGATCGGTAGAATTATTGTTCTATGTTTAAAAACGCGATAATTTGAGGTTCCGATATGGTTGCAAATAACATTGACAGTTTTCATGCTATGACAGTCATTTATGCATCATTTTAAAGCATTATGATTGCACTTTAATATGGTATATCATTTGTAGCATAATGTGTGTTTTTACAAATTGGTCAATTTGATAGATCGGTAGAATTATTGTACTATGTTTAATAAACGCTGTAATCTGAGGTTCCGATATGGTTGCAATTAACTTTGGCAGTTTTCGTGCTAGGACAGTCATTTATGCACCATTTTAAAGCATTAAAATTGCCATTTGTTTTGGTATATAATTTATTGCATAATGTATTTTTAGAAAATAGCAAATTGGATAGATCGGTAGAATTATTTTCCCAGGTTTAAAAAGGCGGTAATTTAAGGTTCCGATATGGTTGCGAATAACTTTGACAGTTTTCATGCTATGGCAATAATTTATGCATCACTTTAAGGCATTACGATTGTACTTTAACTTGGTATATCATTTGTGGCAAAATGTGTTCTTCTAAAAAATTGTAAATTCGATGGATCGGTAGAATTCTTGTTCTATGTTTAAAAACGCTATGATTTGAGGTTCCGATATGGTTGCAAATAACTTTGACAGTTTTCATGCCAGGACAATCGTTTATGCATCATTTTAAAGCATTACAGTTGCACTTTGTTTTGGTGTATAATTTGTGGCATAATGAATTTTTACAAAAATTGGATAGATCGGTATATTTATTGGTACAGGTTTAGAAATGCGGTAATTTAAGGCTCCGATATGGTTGCAAATATCTTTTATAGTTTTCATGTTATAACAGTCGTTTATATATCTTTTTATTGCATTATACATAGTTGCCATTTGCTTTGGTATATAATTTATTCCATAATATATTTTTAGAAAATGGCCAATTGGATAGATCGGTAGAATTATTTTCACAGCTTTAAAAAGGCGTTAATTTGAGGTTCCGATATGGTTGCAAATAACATTGACAGTTTTCATGCTATGACAGTCATTTATGCATCATTTTAAAGCACTGTGATTGCACTTTAATATGGTATATCATTTGTAGCATAATGTGTGTTTTTACTAATTGGTTAATTTGGGAGATCGGTAGAATTATTGTTCTATGTTTAATAAACGCTGTAATCTGAGGTTCCGATATGGTTGCAATTAACTTTGGCAGTTTTCGTGCTAGGACAGTCGTTTATGCACCATTTTAAAGCATTAAAATTGCCATTTGTTTTGGTATATAATTTATTGCATAATGTGTTTTTAGAAAATGGCCAATTAGATAAATCGGTAGAATTATTTTCCCAGATTTAAAAACGCGGTAATTTGAGGTTCCGATATGGTTGTGAATAACTTTGACAGTTTTCATGCTATGACAGTCATTTATGCATCATTTTAAAGCATTACAGTTGCACTTTGTTTTGGTGTATAATTTGTGGCATAATGAATTTTTACAAAAATTGGATAGATCGGTATATTTATTGGTACAGGTTTAAAAATGCGGTAAGTTAAGGTTAATAGTTTTCATGTTATAACAGTCGTTTATACATCTTTTTATTGCATTATAGTTGCCATTTGTTTTGGTATATAATTTATTGCATAATAAATTTTTAGAAAATGGCCAATTGGATAGATCGATAGAATTATTTTCCCAGGTTTAAAAAGGCGGTAATTTGAGGTTCCGATATGGTTGTGAATAACTTTGACAGTTTTCATGCTATGACAGTCATTTATACATCATTTTAAAGCATTATGATTGCACTTTAATTTGGTATATCAATTGTGGCATAATGAATTTTTACAAAAATTGGATAGAGCGGTATATTTATTGGTACAGGTTTAAAAATGCGGAAAGTTAAGGCTCCGATATGGTTGCAAATAAATTTTATAGTTTTCATGTTATAAAAGTCGTTTATACATCTTTTATTGCATTATAGTTGCCATTTGTTTTGGTATATAATTTATTGCATAATGTATTTTTAGAAAATGGCCAATTGGATAGATCGATAGAATTATTTTCCCAGGTTTAAAAAGGCGGTAATTTGAGGTTCCGATATGGTTGTGAATAACTTTGACAGTTTTCATGCTATGACAGTCATTTATACATCATTTTAAAGCATTATGATTGCACTTTAATTTGGTATATCATTTGTGGCATAATGTGTTCATCTAAAAAATGGTAAATTTGATGGATCGGTAGAATTATTGTTCTATGTTTAAAAACGCGGCAATTTGAGGTTCCGATATGGTTGCAAATAATATTGACAGTTTTCATGCTATGACAGTCATTTATGCATCATTTTAAAGCATTATGATTGCACTTTAATATGGTATATCATTTGTAGCATTATGTGTGTTTTTACAAATTGGTCAATTTGATAGATCGGTAGAATTATTGTTCTATGTTTAATAAACGCTGTAATCTGAGGTTCCGATATGGTTGCAATTAACTTTGGCAGTTTTCGTGCTAGGACAGTCATTTATGCATTAAAATTGCCATCTGTTTTGGTATATAATTTATTGCATAATGTATTTTTAGAAAATGGCCAATTGGATAGATAGGTAGAATTATTTTCCCAGGTTTAAAAACGCGGTAATTTGAGGTTCCGATATGGTTGTGAATAACTTTGACAGTTTTCATGCTATGACAGTCATTTATGCATCATTTTAAAGCATTACAGTTGCACTTTGTTTTGGTGTATAATTTGTGGCATAATGAATTTTTACAAACATTGGATAGATCGGTATATTTATTGGTACAGGTTTAAAAATGCGGTAATTTAAGGCTCCGATATGGTTGCAAATAACTTTTATAATTTTCAATGTTATAACAATCGTTTATACATCTTTTTATTGCATTATAGTTGCCATTTGTTTTGGTATATAATTTATTGCATAATGTATTTTTAGAACATGGCCAATTGGATAGATCGATAGAATTATTTTCCCAGGTTTAAAAAGGCGGTAATTTGAGGTTCCGATATGGTTGTGAATAACTTTTACAGTTTTCATGCTATGACAGTCATTTCTGCATCATTTTAAAGCATTATGATTGCACTTTAATTTGGTATATCATTTGTGGCATAATGTGTTCGTCTAAAAAATGGTCAATTTGATGGATCGGTAGAATTATTGTTCTATGTTTAAAAACGCGATAATTTGAGGTTCCGATATGGTTGTGAATAACATTGACAGTTTTCATGCTATGACAGTCATTTATGCATCATTTTAAAGCATTATGATTGCACTTTAATATGGTATATCATTTGTAGCATAATGTGTGTTTTTACAAATTGGTCAATTTGATAGATCGGTAGAATTATTGTTCTATGTTTAATAAACGCAGTAATCTGAGGTTCCGATATGGTTGCAATTAACTTTGGCAGTTTTCGTGCTAGGACAATCGTTTATGCACCGTTTTAAAGCATTAAAATTGCCATTTGTTTTGGTATATAATTTATTGCATAATGTATTTTTAGAAAATGGCCAATTGGATAGATCGGTAGAATTATTTTCCCAGGTTTAAAAAGGCGGTAATTTGAGGTTCCGATATGGTTGTGAATAACTTTGACAGTTTTCATGCTATGACAGTCATTTATGCATCATTTTAAAGCATTATGATTGCACTTTAATTTGGTATATCATTTGTGGCATAATGTGTTCGTCTAAAAAATGGTCAATTTGATGGATCGGTAGAATTATTGTTCTATGTTTAAAAACGCGGTAATTTGAGGTTCCGATATGGTTGCAAATAACTTTGACAGTTTTCATGCTAGGGCAATAGTTTAGGCATCATTTTAAAGCATAACAGTTGCACTTTATTTTGGTGTATAATTTGTGGCATAATGAATTTTTACAAAAATTGGATAGATCGGTATATTTATTGGTACAGGTTCAAAAATGCGCTAATTTAAGGCTCCGATATGGTTGCAAATAACTTTTATAGTTTTCATGTTATAACAGTATCTTTTTATTGCACTATAGTTGCCATTTGCTTTGGTATATAATTTATTCCATAATATATTTTTAGAAAATGGCCAATTGGATAGATCGGTAGAATTATTTTCACAGCTTTAAAAACGCGGTAGTTTGAGGTTCCGATATGGTTGCAAATAACATTGACAGTTTTCATGCTATGACAGTCATTTATGCACCATTTTAAAGCATTATGATTGCACTTTAATATGGTACATAATTTGTTGCATAAAGTGTGTTTTTACAAATTGGTCAATTTGATAGATCGGTAGAATTATTGTTCTATGTTTAATAAACGCTGTAATCTGAGGTTCCGATATGGTTGCAATTAACTTTGGCAGTTTTCGTGCTAGGACAGTCATTTATGCACCATTTTAAAGCATTAAAATTGCCATTTGTTTTGGTATATAATTTATTGCATAATGTATTTTTAGAAAATGGCCAATTGGATAGATAGGTAGAATTATTTTCCCAGTTTTAAAAAGGCGGTAATTTGAGGTTCCGATACGGTTGTGAATAACTTTGACAGTTTTCATGCTATGACAGTCATTTATGCATCATTTTAAAGCATTATGATTGTACTTTAATTTGGTATATCATTTGTAGCATAATGTTTTCGTCTAAAAAATGGTCAATTTGATGGATCGGTAGAATTATTGTTCTATGTTTAAAAACGCGGTAATTTGAGCTTCCGATATGGTTGCAATTAACTTTGGCAGTTTTCGTGCTGGGACAGTCATTTGTGCACCATTTTAAAGCATTAAAATTGCCATTTGTTTTGGTATATAATTTATTGCATAATGTATTTTTAGAAAATGGCCAATTGGATAGATCGGTAGAATTATTCTCCCAGGTTTAAAAAAGCTGTAATTTGAGGTTCCGATATGGTTGCGAATAACTTTGACAGTTTTCATGCTATGACAATCATTTATGCATCGTTTTAATGCATTACGATTGTACTTTAACTTGGTATATCACTTGTGGCAAAATGTGTTCTTCTAAAAAATTTTAAATTTGATGGATCGGTAGAATTGTTGTTCTGTGTTTAAAAACACTATGATTTGAGGTTCCGTTATGGTTACAAATAACTTTGACAGTTTTCATGCCATAACAATCGTTTATGCATCATTTTAAAGCATTACAGTTGCACTTTGTTTTGGTGTATAATTTGTGGCATAATGAATTTTTACAAAGATTGGATAGATCGGTATATTTATTGGAACAGGTTTAGAAATGCGGTAATTTAAGGCTCCGATATGGTTGCAAATATCTTTTATAGTTTTCATGTTATAGCAGTCGTTTATATATCTTTTTATTGCATTATAGTTGCCATTTGTTTTGGTATATAATTTATTGCATAATATATTTTTAGAAAATGGCCAATTGGATAGATCGGTAGAATTATTTTCACAGCTTTAAAAATGCGGTAATTTGAGGTTCCGATATGGCTGCAAATAACATTGACAGTTTTCACGCTATGACAGTCATTTATGCATCATTTTAAAGCATTATGATTGCACTTTAATATGGTATATCATTTGTAGCATAATGTGTGTTTTTACAAATTGGTCAATTTGATAGATCGGTAGAATTATTGTTCTATGTTTAATAAACGCAGTAATCTGAGGTTCCGATATGGTTGCAATTAACTTTGGCAGTTTTCGTGCTAGGACAGTCGTTTATGCATTAAAATTGCCATTTGTTTTGGTATATAATTTATTGCATAATATATTTTTAGATAATGGCCAATTGGATAGATCGGTAGAATTATTTTCCCAGGTTTAAAAACGCGGTAATTTGAGGTTCCGATATGGTTGCGAATAACTTTGACAGTTTTCATGCTATGACAATAATTTATGCATCACTTTAATGCATTACGATTGTACTTTAACTTGGTATATCATTTGTGGCAAAATGTGTTCTTATAAAAAATTGTAAATTCGATGGATCGGTAGAATTGTTGTTCTATGTTTAAAAACGCTATGATTTGAGCTTCCGATATGGTTGCAAATAACTTTGACAGTTTTCATGCCAGGACAATCGTTTATGCATCATTTTAAAGCATTACAGTTACACTTTGTTTTGGTGTATAATTTGTGGCATAATGAATTTTTACAAAAATTGGATAGATCGGTATATTTATTGGTACAGGTTTAGAAATGCGGTAATTTAAGGCTCCGATATGGTTGCAAATATCTTTTATAGTTTTCATGTTATAGCAGTCGTTTATATATCTTTTTATTGCATTATAGTTGCCATTTGTTTTGGTATATAATGTATTGCATAATATATTTTTAGAAAATGGCCAATTGGATAGATCGGTAGAATTATTTTCACAGCTTTAAAAAGGCGGTAATTTGAGGTTCCGATATGGTTGCAAATAACATTGACAGTTTTCATGCCATGACAGTCATTTATGCATCATTTTAAAGCATTGTGATTGCACTTTAATATGGTATATAATTTGTAGCATAATGTGTGTTTTTACTAATTGGTCAATTTGGGAGATCTGTTGAATTATTGTTCTATGTTTAATAAACGCTGTAATCTGAGGTTCCGATATGGTTGCAATTAACTTTGGCAGTTTGCGTGCTAGGACAGTCGTTTATGCACCATTTTAAAGCATTAAAATTGCCATTTGTTTTGGTATATAATTTATTGCATAATGTATTTTTAGAAAATGGCCAATTAGATAAATCGGTAGAATTATTTTCCCAGGTTTAAAAACGCGGTAATTTGAGGTTCCGATATGGTTGTGAATAACTTTGACAGTTTTCATGCTATGACAGTCATTTATGCATCATTTTAAAGCATTACAGTTGCACTTTGTTTTGGTGTATAATTTGTGGCATAATGAATTTTTACAAAAATTGGATAGATCGGTATATTTATTGGTACAGGTTTAAAAATGCGGTAATTTAAGGCTCCGATATGGTTGCAAATATATTTTATAGTTTTCATGTTATAACAGTCGTTTATACATCTTTTTATTGCATTATAGTTGCCATTTGTTTTGGTATATAATTTATTACATAATGTATTTTTAGAAAATGGCCAATTGGATAGATCGGTAGAATTATTTTCCCAGGTTTAAAAAGGCGGTAATTTGAGGTTCCGATATGGTTGTGAATAACTTTGACAGTTTTCATGCTATGACAGTCATTTATACATCATTTTAAAGCATTATGATTGCACTTTAATTTGGTATATCATTTGTGGCATAATGTGTTCGTCTAAAAAATGGTAAATTTGATGGATCGGTAGAATTATTGTTCTATGTTTAAAAACGCGGTAATTTGAGGTTCCGATATGGTTGCAAATAACATTGACAGTTTTCATGCTATGACATCATTTTAAAGCATTATGATTGCACTTTAATATGGTATATCATTTGAAGCATAATGTGTGTTTTTACAAATTGGTCAATTTGATATATCGGTAGAATTATTTTTCTATGTTTAATAAACGCAGTAATCTGAGGTTCCGACATTGTTGCAATTAACTTTGGCAGTTTTCGTGCTAGGACAGTCGTTTATGCATTAAAATTGCCATTTGTTTTGGTATATAATTTATTGCATAATGTATTTTTAGAAAATGGCCAATTGGATAGATCGGTAGAATTATTTTCCCAGGTTTAAAAAGGCGGTAATTTGAGGTTCCGATATGGTTGTGAATAACTTTGACAGTTTTCATGCTATGACAGTCATTTATGCATCATTTTAAAGCATTATGATTGTACTTTAATTTGGTATATCATTTGTAGCATAATGTGTTCGTCTAAATAATGGTCAATTTGATGGATCGGTAGAATTATTGTTCTATGTTTAAAAACGCGGTAATTTGAGCTTCCGAAATGGTTGCAATTAACTTTGGCAGTTTTCGTGCTAGGACAGTCATTTATGCACCATTTTAAAGCATTAAAATTGCCATTTGTTTTGGAATATAATTTATTGCATAATGCATTTTTAGAAAATGGCCAATTGGATAGATCGGTAGAATTATTCTCCCAGGTTTAAAAAGGCTGTAATTTGAGGTTCCGATATGGTTGCGAATAACTTTGACAGTTTTCATGCTATGACAATCATTTATGCATCATTTTAAAGCATTACATTTGCACTTTGTTTTGGTGTATAATTTGTGGCATAATGAATTTTTACAAAAATTGGATAGATCGGTATATTTATTGGTACAGGTTTAGAAATGCGGTAATTTAAGGCTCCGATATGGTTGCAAATATCTTTTATAGTTTTCATGTTATAGCAGTCGTTTTTATATCTTTTTATTGCATTATAGTTGCCATTTGTTTTGGTATATAATTTATTGCATAATATATTTTTAGAAAATGGCCAATTGGATAGATCGGTAGAATTATTTTCACAGCTTTAAAAACGCGGTAATTTGAGGTTCCGATATGGCTGCAAATAACATTGACAGTTTTCACGCTATGACAGTCATTTATGCATCATTTTAAAGCAATTAACTTTGGCAGTTTTCGTGCTAGGACAGTCGTTTATGCATTAAAATTGCCATTTGTTTTGGTATATAATTTATTGCATAATACATTTTTAGAAAATGGCCAATTGGATAGATCGGTAGAATTATTTTCCCAGGTTTAAAAACGCGGTAATTTGAGGTTCCGATATGGTTGTGAATAACTTTGACAGTTTTCATGCTATGACAGTCATTTATGCATCATTTTAAAGCATTATGATTGTACTTTAATTTGGTATATCATTTGTAGCATAATGTTTTCGTCTAAAAAATGGTCAATTTGATGGATCGGTAGAATTATTGTTCTATGTTTAAAAACGCGGTAATTTGAGGTTCCGATATGGTTGCAAATAACTTTGACAGTTTTCATGCTAGGGCAATAGTTTGGGCATCATTTTAAAGCATAAGAGTTGCACATTATTTTGGTGTATAATTTGTGGCATAATGAATTTTTACAAAAATTGGATAGATCGGTATATTTATTGGTACAGGTTCAAAAATGCGGTAATTTAAGGCTCCGATATGGTTGCAAATAACTTTTATAGTTTTCATGTTATAACAGTCGTTTATACATCTTTTTATTGCATTATATTTGCCATTTGTTTTGGTATATAATTTATTGCATTATGTATTTTTAGAAAATGGCCAATTGGATAGATCGATAGAATTATTTTCCCAGGTTTAAAAAGGCGGTAATTTGAGGTTCCGATATGGTTGTGTATATCTTTGACTGTTTTCATGCTATGACCGTCAATTATGCATCATTTTAGAGCATTATGATTGCACTTTAATTTGGTATATCATTTGTAGCATAATGTGTTCGTCTAAAAAATTGTCAATTTGATGGATCGGTAGAATTATTGTTCTATGTTTAAAAAGGCGGTAATTTGAGGTTCCGATATGGTTGCAAATAACTTTGACAGTTTTCATGCTAGGGCAATAGTTTGGGCATCATTTTAAAGCATAAGAGTTGCACATTATTTTGGTGTATAATTTGTGGCATAATGAATTTTTACAAAAATTGGATAGATCGGTATATTTATTGGTACAGGTTCAAAAATGCGGTAATTTAAGGCTCCGATATGGTTGCAAATAACTTTTATAGTTTTCATGTTATAACAGTCGCTTATATATCTTTTTATTGCACTATAGTTGCCATTTGCTTTGGTATATAATTTATTCCATAATATATTTTTAGAAAATGGCCAATTGGATAGATCGGTAGAATTATTTTCACAGCTTTAAAAACGCGGTAGTTTGAGGTTCCGATATGGTTGCAAGTAACATTGACAGTTTTCATGCCATGACAGTGATTTATGCACCATTTTAAATCATTATGATTGCACTTTAATATGGTACATAATTTGTTGCATAATGTGTGTTTTTACAAATTAGTCAATTTGATAGATCGGTAGAATTATTGTTCTATGTTTAATAAACGCTGTAATCTGAGGTTCCGCTATGGTTGCAATTAACTTTGGCAGTTTTCGTGCTAGGACAGTCGTTTATGCATTAAAATTGCCATTTGTTTTGGTATATAATTTATTGCATAATGTATTTTTAGAAAATGGCCAATTGGATAGATCGGTAGAATTATTTTCCCAGGTTTAAAAAGGCGGTAATTTGAGGTTCCGATATGGTTGTGAATAACTTTGACAGTTTTCATGCTATGACAGTCATTTATGCATCATTTTAAAGCATTACAGTTACACTTTGTTTTGGTTTATAATTTGTGGCATAATGAATTTTTACAAAAATTGGGTAGATCGGTATATTTATTGGTACAGGTTTAGAAATGCGGTAATTTAAGGCTCCGATATGGTTGCAAATATCTTTTATAGTTTTCATGTTATAGCAGTCGTTTATATATCTTTTTATTGCATTATAGTTGCCATTTGTTTTGGTATATAATTTATTGCATAATATATTTTTAGAAAATGGCCAATTGGATAGATCGGTAGAATTATTTTCACAGCTTTAAAAAGGCGGTAATTTGAGGTTCCGATATGGTTGCAAATAACATTGACAGTTTTCATGCTATGACAGTCATTTATGCATCATTTTAAAGCATTGTGATTGCACTTTAATATGGTATATAATTTGTAGCATAATGTGTGTTTTTACTAATTGGTCAATTTGGGAGATCGGTAGAATTATTGTTCTATGTTTAATAAACGCTGTAATCTGAGGTTCCGATATGGTTGCAATTAACTTTGGCAGTTTTCGTGCTAGGACAGTCGTTTATGCACCATTTTAAAGCATTAAAATTGCCATTTGTTTTGGTATATAATTTATTGAATAATGTATTTTTAGAAAATGGCCAATTAGATAAATCGGTAGAATTATTTTCCCAGGTTTAAAAACGCGGTAATTTGAGGTTCCGATATGGTTGTGAATAACTTTGACAGTTTTCATGCTATGACAGTCATTTATGCATCATTTTAAAGCATTACAGTTGAACTTTGTTTTGGTGTATAATTTGTGGCATAATGAATTTTTACAAAAATTGGATAGATCGGTATATTTATTGGTACAGGTTTAAAAATGCGGTAATTTAAGGCTCCGATATGGTTGCAAATAAATTTTATAGTTTTATAGTTTATTATAGTTGCCATTTGTTTTGGTATATAATTTATTGCATAATTTATTTTTAGAAAATGGCCAATTGGATAGATCGATAGAATTATTTTCCCAGGTTTAAAAAGGCGGTAATTTAAGGTTCCGATATGGTTGTGAATAACTTTGACAGTTTTCATGCTATGACAGTCATTTATACATCATTTTAAAGCATTATGATTGCACTTTAATTTGGTATATCATTTGTGGCATAATGTGTTCGTCTAAAAAATGGTAAATTTGATGGATCGGTAGAATTATTGTTCTATGTTTAAAAACGCGGTAATTTGAGGTTCCGATATGGTTGCAAATAACATTGACAGTTTTCATGCTATGACAGTCATTTATGCATCATTTTAAAGCATTATGATTGCACTTTAATATGGTATATCATTTGTAGCATAATGTGTGTTTTTACAAATTGGTCAATTTGATAGATCGGTAGAATTATTGTTCTATGTTTAATAAACGCAGTAATCTGAGGTTCCGATATGGTTGCAATTAACTTTGGCAGTTTTCGTGCTAGGACAGTCGTTTATGCACCATTTTAAAGCATTAAAATTGCCATTTGTTTTGGTATATAATTTATTGCATAATGTATTTTTAGAAAATGGCCAATTGGATAGATCGGTAGAATTATTTTCCCAGGTTTAAAAAGGCTGTAATTTGAGGTTCCGATATGGTTGCGAATAACTTTGACAGTTTTCATGCTATGACAATCATTTATGCATCATTTTAATGCATTACGATTGTACTTTAACTTGGTATATCACTTGTGGCAAAATGTGTTCTTCTAAAAAATTGTAAATTTGATGGATCGGTAGAATTGTTGTTCTATGTTTAAAAACGCTATGATTTGAGGTTCCGTTATGGTTGCAAATAACTTTGACAGTTTTCATGCCAACAATCGTTTATGCATCATTTTAAAGCATTACATTTGCACTTTGTTTTGGTGTATAATTTGTGGCATAATGAATTTTTACAAAAATTGGATAGATCGGTATATTTATTGGTACAGGTTTAGAAATGCGGTAATTTAAGGCTTCGATATGGTTGCAAATATCTTTTATAGTTTTCATGTTATAGCAGTCGTTTATATATCTTTTTATTGCATTAAAGTTGCCATTTGTTTTGGTATATAATTTATTGCATAATAATTGGTCAATTTGGGAGATCGGTAGAATTATTGTTCTATGTTTAATAAACGCTGTAATCTGAGGTTCCGATATGGTTGCAATTAACTTTGGCAGTTTTCGTGCTAGGACAGTCGTTTATGCACCATTTTAAAGCATTAAAATTGCCATTTGTTTTGGTATATAATTTATTGAATAATGTATTTTTAGAAAATGGCCAATTAGATAAATCGGTAGAATTATTTTCCCAGGTTTAAAAACGCGGTAATTTGAGGTTCCGATATGGTTGTGAATAACTTTGACAGTTTTCATGCTATGACAGTCATTTATGCATCATTTTAAAGCATTACAGTTGAACTTTGTTTTGGTGTATAATTTGTGGCATAATGAATTTTTACAAAAATTGGATAGATCGGTATATTTATTGGTACAGGTTTAGAAAGGCGGTAATTTAAGGCTCCGATATGGTTGCAAATATCTTTTATAGTTTTCATGTTATAGCAGTCGTTTATATATCTTTTTATTGCATTATAGTTGCCATTTGTTTTGGTATATAATTTATTGCATAATATATTTTTAGAAAATGGCCAATTGGATAGATCGGTAGAATTATTTTCACAGCTTTAAAAACGCGGTAATTTGAGGTTCCGATATGACTGCAAATAACATTGACAGTTTTCACGCTATGACAGTCATTTATGCATCATTTTAAAGCATTATGATTGCACTTTAATATGGTATATCATTTGTAGCATAATGTGTGTTTTTACAAATTGGTCAATTTGATAGATCGGTAGAATTATTGTTCTATGTTTAATAAACGCTGTAATCTGAGGTTCCGATATGGTTGCAATTAACTTTGGCAGTTTTCGTGCTAGGACAGTCGTTTATGCACCATTTTAAAGCATTAAAATTGCCATTTGATTTGGTATATAATTTATTGCATAATGTATTTTTAGAAAACGGCCAATTGGATAGATCGGTAGAATTATTTTCCCAGGTTTAAAAACGCGGTAATTTGAGGTTCCGATATGGTTGTGAATAACTTTGACAGTTTTCATGCTATGACAGTCATTTATGCAACATTTTAAAGCATTACAGTTGCACTTTGTTTTGGTGTATAATTTGTGGCATAACGAATTTTTACAAAAATTGGATAGATCGGTATATTTATTGGTACAGGTTTAAAAATTCGGTAATTTAAGGCTCCGATATGGTTGCAAATAACCTTTAAAGTTTTCATGTTATAACAGTCGTTTATACATCTTTTTATTGCATTATAGTTGCCATTTGTTTTGGTATATAATTTATTGCATAATGTATTTTTAGAAAATGGCCAATTGGATAGATCGATAGAATTATTTTCCCAGGTTTAAAAAGGCGGTAATTTGAGGTTCCGATATGGTTGTGAATAACTTTGACAGTTTTCATGCTATGACAGTCATTTATGCATCATTTTAAAGCATTACAGTTGCACTTTAATTTGGTATATCATTTGTGGCATAATGTGTTCGTCTAAAAAATGGTCAATTTGATGGATCGGTAGAATTATTGTTCCATGTTTAAAAACGCGGTAGTTTGAGGTTCCGATATGGATGCAAATAACATTGACAGTTTTCATGCTATGACAGTCATTTATGCATCATTTTAAAGCATTATGATTGCACTTTAATATGGTATATCATTTGTAGCATAATGTGTGTTTTTACAAATTGGTCAATTTGATAGATCGGTAGAATTATTGTTCTATGTTTAATAACCGCAGTAATCTGAGGTTCCGATATGGTTGCAATTAACTTTGGCAGTTTTCATGCTAGGACAGTCATTTATGCACCATTTTAAAGCATTAAAATTGCCATTTGTTTTGGTATATAATTTATTGCATAATGTATTTTTAGAAAATAGCCAATTGGATAGATCGGTAGAATTATTTTCCCAGGTTTAAAAAGGCGGTAATTTGAGGTTCCGATATGGTTGCGAATAACTTTGACAGTTTTCATGCTATGACAATAATTTATGCATCACTTTAATGCATTACGATTGTACTTTAACTTGGTATATCATTTGTGGCAAAATGTGTTCTTCTAAAAAATTGTAAATTCGATGGATCGGTAGAATTGTTGTTCTATGTTTAAAAACGCTATGATTTGAGGTTCCGATATGGTTGCGAATAACTTTGACAGTTTTCATGCCAGGACAATCGTTTATGCATCATTTTAAAAGCATTACAGTTGCACTTTGTTTTGGTGTATAATTTGTGGCATAGTGAATTTTTACAAAAATTGGATAGATCGGTATATTTATTGGTACAGGTTTAGAAATGAGGTAATTTAAGGCTCCGATATGTTTGCAAATATCTTTTATAGTTTTCATGTTATAACAGTCGTTTATATATCTTTTTATTGCATTATAGTTGCCATTTGCTTTGGTATATAATTTATTCCATAATATATTTTTAGAAAATGGCCAATTGGATAGATCGGTAGAATTATTTTCACAGCTTTAAAAAGGCGGTAATTTGAGGTTCCGATATGGTTGCAAATAACATTGACAGTTTTCATGCTATGACAGTCTTTTATGCATCATTTTAAAGCATTATGATTGCACTTTTATATGATACATAATTTGTTGCATAATGTGTGTTTTTACTAATTGGTCAATTTGGGAGATCGGTAGAATTATTGTTCTATGTTTAATAAACGCTGTAATCTGAGGTTCCGATATGGTTGCAATTAACTTTGGCAGTTTTCGTGCTAGGACAGTCGTTTATGCACCATTTTAAAGCATTAAAATTGCCATTTGTTTTGGTATATAATTTATTGCATAATGTATTTTTAGAAAATCGCCAATTGGATAGATCGGTAGAATTATTTTCCCAGGTTTAAAAACGCGGTAATTTGAGGTTCCGATATGGTTGTGAACAACTTTGACAGTTTTCATGCTATGACAGTCATTTATGCATCATTTTAAAGCATTACAGTTGCACTTTGTTTTGGTGTATAATTTGTGGCATAATGAATTTTTACAAAAATTGGATATATCGGTATATTTATTGGTACAGGTTTAAAAATGCGGTAATTTAAGGCTCCGATATGGTTGCAAATAAATTTTATAGTCTTCATGTTATAACAGTCGTTTGTACATCTTTTTATTGCATTATAGTTGCCATTTGTTTTGGTATATAATTTATTGCATAATGTATTTTTAGAAAATAGCCAATTGGATAGATCGGTAGAATTATTTTCCCAGGTTTAAAAAGGCGGTAATTTGAGGTTCCGATATGGTTGTGAATAACTTTGACAGTTTTCATGCTATGACAGTCATTTATACATCATTTTAAAGCATTATGATTGCACTTTAATTTGGTATATCATTTGTGGCATAATGTGTTCGTCTAAAAATGGTAAATTTGATGGATCGGTAGAATTATTGTTCTATGTTTAAAAACGCGGTAATTTGAGGTTCCCATATGGTTGCAAATAACATTGACAGTTTTCATGCTATGACAGTCATTTATGCATCATTTTAAAGCATTATGATTGCACTTTAATATGGTATATCATTTGTAGCATAATGTGTGTTTTTACAAATTGGTCAATTTGATAGAACGGTAGAATTATTGTTCTATGTTTAATAAACGCAGTAATCTGAGGTTCCGATATGGTTGCAATTAACTTTGGCAGTTTTCGTGCTAGGACAGTCGTTTATGCATTAAAATTGACATTTGTTTTGGTATATAATTTATTGCATAATGTATTTTTAGAAAATGGCCAATTGGATAGATCGGTAGAATTATTTTCCCAGCTTTAAAAAGGCGGTAATTTGAGGTTCCGATATGGTTGTGAATAACTTTGACAGTTTTCATGCTATGACAGTCATTAATTCATCATTTTAAAGCATTATGATTGTACTTTAATTTGGTATATCATTTGTAGCATAATGTGTTCGTCTAAAAAATGGTCAATTTGATGGATCGGTAGAATTATTGTTCTATGTTTAAAAACGCGGTAATTTGAGCTTCCGATATGGTTGCAATTAACTTTGGCAGTTTTCGTGCTAGGACAGTCATTTATGCACCATTTTAAAGCATTAAAATTGCCATTTGTTTTGGTATATAATTTATTGCATAATTTATTTTTAGAAAATGGCCAATTGGATAGATCGGTAGAATTATTCTCCCAGGTTTAAAAAGGCTGTAATTTGAGGTTCCTATATGGTTGCGAATAACTTTGACAGTTTTCATGCTATGACAATCATTTATGCATCATTTTAATGCATTACGATTGTACTTTAACTTGGTATATCACTTGTGGCAAAATGTGTTCTTCTAAAAAATTGTAAATTTGATGGATCGGTAGAATTGTTGTTCTATCTTTAAAAACGCTATGATTTGAGGCTCCGTTATGGTTGCAAATAACTTTGACAGTTTTCATGCCAGGACAATCGTTTATGCATCCTTTTAAAGCATTACAGTTGCACTTTGTTTTGGTGTATAATTTGTGGCATAATGAATTTTTACAAAAATTGGATAGATCGGTATATTTATTGGTACAGGTTTAGAAATGCGGTAATTAAGGCTCCGATATGGTTGCAAATATCTTTTATAGTTTTCATGTTATAGCAGTCGTTTATATATCTTTTTATTGCATTATAGTTGCCATTTGTTTTGGTATATAATTTATTGCATAATATATTTTTAGAAAATGGCCAATTGGATAGATCGGTAGAATTATTTTCACAGCTTTAAAAACGCGGTAATTTGAGGTTCCCATATGGTTGCAAATAACATTGACAGTTTTCATGCTATGACAGTCATTTATGCATCATTTTAAAGCATTATGATTGCACTTTAATATGGTATATCATTTGTAGCATAATGTGTGTTTTTACAAATTGGTCAATTTGATAGATCGGTAGAATTATTGTTCTATGTTTAATAAACGCAGTAATCTGAGGTTCCGATATGGTTGCAATTAACTTTGGCAGTTTTCGTGCTAGGACAGTCGTTTATGCATTAAAATTGCCATTTGTTTTGGTATATAATTTATTGCATAATGTATTTTTAGAAAATGGCCAATTGGATAGATCGGTAAAATTATTTTCCCAGGTTTAAAAACGCGGTAATCTGAGGTTCCGATATGGTTGTGAATAACTTTGACAGTTTTCATGCTATGACAATCATTTATGCATCATTTTACAGCATTATGATTGTACTTTAATTTGGTATATCATTTGTAGCATAATGTGTTCGTCTAAAAATGGTCAATTTGATGGATCGGTAGAATTGTTGTTCTATGTTTAAAAACGCTATGATTTGAGGTTCCGTTATGGTTGCAAATAACTTTGACAGTTTTCATGCCAGGACAATCGTTTATGCATCATTTTAAAGCATTACAGTTGCACTTTGATTTGGTGTATAATTTGTGGCATAATGAATTTTTACAAAAATTGGATAGATCGGTATATTTATTGGTACAGGTTTAAAAATGCGGTAATTTAAGGCTCCGATATGGTTGCAAATAACTTTTATAGTTTTCATGTTATAACAGTCGTTTATATATCTTTTTATTGCATTATAGTTGCCATTTGTTTTGGTATATAATTTATTGCATAATGTATTGGATAGATCGATAGAATTATTTTCCCAGGTTTAAAAAGGCGGTAATTTTTGGTTCCGATATGGTTGTGAATAACTTTGACAGTTTTCATGCTATGACAGTCATTTATGCATCATTTTAAAGCATTATGATTGCACTTTAATTTGGTATATCATTTGTGGCATAATGTGTTCGTCTAAAAAATGGTCAATTTGATGGATCGGTAGAATTATTGTTCTATGTTTAAAAACGCGATAATTTGAGGTTCCGATATGGTTGCAAATAACATTGACAGTTTTCATGCTATGACAGTCATTTATGCATCATTTTAAAGCATTATGATTGCACTTTAATATGGTATATCATTTGTAGCATAATGTGTGTTTTTACAAATTGGTCAATTTGATAGATCGGTAGAATTATTGTTCTATGTTTAATAAACGCAGTAATCTGAGGTTCCAATATGGTTGCAATTAACTTTGGCAGTTTTCGTGCTAGGACAGTCGTTTATGCACTATTTTAAAGCATTAAAATTGCCATTTGTTTTGGTATATAATTTATTGCATAATGTATTTTTAGAAAATGGCCAATTGGATAGATCGGTAGAATTATTTTCCCAGGTTTAAAAAGGCGGTAATTTGAGGTTCCGATATGGTTGTGAATAACTTTGACTGTTTTCATGCTATGACAGTCAATTATGCATCATTTTAGAGCATTATGATTGCACTTTAATTTGGTATATCATTTGTAGCATAATGTGTTCGTCTAAAAATGGTCGATTTGATGGATCGGTAGAATTATTGTTCTATGTTTAAAAACGCGGTAATTTGAGGTTCCGATATGGTTGCAAATAACTTTGACAGTTTTCATGCTAGGGCAATAGTTTAGGCATCATTTTAAAGCATAAGAGTTGCACTTTATTTTTGTGTATAATTTGTGGCATAATGAATTTTTACAAAAATTGGATAGATTGGTATATTTATTGGTACAGGTTCAAAAATGCGGCAATTTAAGGCTCCGATATGGTTGCAAATAACTTTTATAGTTTTCATGTTATAACAGTCGTTTATATATCTTTTTATTGCACTATAGTTGCCATTTGCTTTGGTATATAATTTATTCCATAATATATTTTTAGAAAATGGCCAATTGGATAGATCGGTAGAATTATTTTCACAGCTTTAAAAACGCGGTAGTTTGAGGTTCCGATATGGTTGCAAATAACATTGACAGTTTTCATGCTATGACAGTCATTTATGCACCATTTTAAAGCATTATGATTGCACTTTAATATGGTACATAATTTGTTGCATAATGTGTGTTTTTACAAATTGGTCAATTTGATAGATCGGTAGAATTATTGTTCTATGTTTAATAAACGCTGTAATCTGAGGTTCCGATATGGTTGCAATTAACTTTGGCAGTTTTCGTGCTAGGACAGTCATTTATGCATCATTTTAAAGCATTAAAATTGCCATTTGTTTTGGTATATAATTTATTGCATAATGTATTTTAAGAAAATGGCCAATTAGATAAATCGGTAGACTTATTTTCACAGCTTTAAAAACGCGGTAGTTTGAGGTTCCGATATGGTTGCAAATAACATTGACAGTTTTCATGCTATGACAGTCATTTATGCACCATTTTAAAGCATTATGATTGCACTTTAATATGGTACATAATTTGTTGCATAATGTGTGTTTTTACAAATTGGTCAATTTGATAGATCGGTAGAATTATTGTTCTATGTTTAATAAACGCAGTAATCTGAGGTTCCGATATGGTTGCAATTAACTTTGGCAATTTTCGTGCTATGACAATAATTTATGCATTAAAATTGCCATTTGTTTTGGTATATAATTTATTGCATAACGTATTTTTAGAAAATGGCCAATTGGATAGATCGGTAGAATTATTTTCCCAGGTTTAAAAAGGCGGTAATTTGAGGTTCCGATATGGTTGTGAATAACTTTGACAGTTTTCATGCTATGACAATAATTTATGCATCACTTTGATGCATTACGATTGTACTTTAACTTGGTATATCATTTGTGGCAAAATGTGTTCTTCTAAAAAATTGTAAATTCGATGGATCGGTAGAATTGTTGTTCTATGTTTAAAAACGCTATGATTTGAGGTTCCGTTATGGTTGCAAATAACTTTGACAGTTTTCATGCCAGGACAATCGTTTATGCAACATTTTAAAGCATTACATTTGCACTTTGTTTTGGTGTATAATTTGTGGCATAATGAATTTTTACAAAAATTGGATAGATCGGTATATTTATTGGTACAGGTTTAGAAATGCGGTAATTTAAGGCTCCGATATGGTTGCAAATATCTTTTATAGTTTTCATGTTATAGCAGTCGTTTATATATCTTTTTATTGCATTATAGTTGCCATTTGTTTTGGTATATAATTTATTGCATAATATATTTTTGGAAAATGGCCAATTGGATGGATCGGTAGAATTATTGTTCTATGTTTAAAAACGCGGTAATTTGAGGTTCCGATATGGCTGCAAATAACATTGACAGTTTTCACGCTATGACAGTCATTTATGCATCATTTTAAAGCATTATGATTGCACTTTAATATGGTATATCATTTGTAGCATAATGTGTGTTTTTACAAATTGGTCAATTTGATAGATCGGTAGAATTATTGTTCTGAGTTTCCGATATGGTTGCAATTAACTTTGGCAGTTTTCGTGCTATGACAGTCGTTTATGCACCATTTTAAAGCATTAAAATTGCCATTTGTTTTGGTATATAATTTATTGCATAATGTATTTTAAGAAAATGGCCAATTAGATAAATCGGTAGAATTATTTTCCCAGGTTTAAAAACGCGGTAATTTGAGGTTCCGATATGGTTGTGAATAACTTTGACAGTTTTCGTGCTATGACAGTCATTTATGCATCATTTTAAAGCATTACAGTTGCACTCTGTTTTGGTGTATAATTTGTGGCATAATGTATTTTAAAAAAATTGGATAGATCGGTATATTTATTGGTACAGGTTTAACAATGCGGTAATTTAAGGCTCCGATATGGTTGCAAATAAATTTTATAGTTTTCATGTTATAACAGTCGATTATACATCTTTTTATTGCATTATAGTTGCCATTTGTTTTGGTATATAAGTTATTGCATAATGTATTTTTAGAAAATGGCCAATTGGATAGATCGATAGAATTATTTTCCCAGGTTTAAAAAGGCGGTAATTTGAGGCTCCGATATGGTTGTGAATAACTTTGACTGTTTTCATGCTATGACAGTCATTTATGCATCATTTTAAAGCATTATGATTGCACTTTAATATGGTATATCATTTGTAGCATAATGTGTGTTTTTACAAATTGGTCAATTTGATAGACGCAGATAAACGCAGTAATCTGAGGTTCCGATATGGTTGCAATTAACTTTGGCAGTTTTCGTGCTAGGACAGTCGTTTATGCAATAAAATTTCAATTTGTTTTGGTATATAATTTATTGCATAATGTATTTTTAGAAAATGGCCAATTGGATAGATCGGTAGAATTATTTTCCCAGGTTTAAAAACGCGGTAATTTGAGGTTCCGATATGGTTGTGAATAACTTTGACAGTTTTCATGCTATGATAGTCATTTATGCATCATTTTAAAGCATTACATTTGCACTTTGTTTTGGTGTATAATTTGTGGCATAATGAATTTTTACAAAAATTGGATAGATCGGTATATTTATTGAAACAGGTTTAGAAATGCGGTAATTTAAGGCTCCGATATGGTTGCAAATATCTTTTATAGTTTTCATGTTATAGCAGTCGTTTATATATCTTTTTATTGCATTATAGTTGCCATTTGTTTTGGTATATAATTTATTGCATAATATATTTTTGGAAAATGGCCAATTGGATAGATCGGTAGAATTATTTTCACAGCTTTAAAAACGCGGTAATTTGAGGTTCCGATATGGCTGCAAATAACATTGACAGTTTTCACGCTATGACAGTCATTTATGCATCATTTTAAAGCATTATGATTGCACTTTAATATGGTATATCATTTGTAGCATAATGTGTGTTTTTACAAATTGGTCAATTTGATAGATCGGTAGAATTATTGTTCTATGTTTAATAAACGCAGTAATCTGAGGTTCCGATATGGTTGCAATTAACTTTGGCAGTTTTCGTGCTACGACAGTCGTTTATGCATTAAAATTGCCATTTGTTATGGTATATAATTTATTGCATAATGTATTTTTAGAAAATGGCCAATTGGATAGATCGGTAGAATTATTTTCCCAGGTTTAAAACGCGGTAATTTGAGGTTCCGATATGGTTGTGAATAACTTTGACAGTTTTCATGCTATGACAGTCATTTATGCATAATTTTAAAGCATTATTATTGCACTTTAATTTGGTATATCATTTATGGCATAATGTGTTCGTCTAAAAAATTGTCAATTTGATGGATCGGTAGAATTATTGTTCTATGTTTAAAAACGCGATAATTTGAGGTTCCGATATGGTTGCATATAACATTGACAGTTTTCATGCTATGACAGTCATTTATGCATCATTTTAAAGCATTATGATTGCACTTTAATATGGTATATCATTTGTAGCATAATGTGTGTTTTTACAAATTGGTCAATTTGATAGATCGGTAGAATTATTGTTCTATATTTAATAAACGCAGTCATCTGAGGTTCCGATATGGTTGTTATTAACTTTGGCAGTTTTCGTGCTAGGACAGTCGTTTATGCACCATTTTAAAGCATTAAAATTGCCATTTGTTTTGGTATATAATTTATTGCATAATGTATTTTTAGAAAATGGCCAATTGGATAGATCGATAGAATTATTTTCCCAGGTTTAAAAAGGCGGTAATTTGAAGTTCCGATATGGTTGTGAATAACTTTGACAGTTTTCAAGCTATGACAGTCATTTATGCATCATTTTAAAGCATTATGATTGCACTTTAATATGGTATATCATTTGTAGCATAATGTGTGTTTTTACAAATTGGTCAATTTGATAGATCGGTAGAATTATTGTTCTATATTTAATAAACGCAGTCATCTGAGGTTCCGATATGGTTGTTATTAACCCATTAGAGGTCAAATGAAAACCGGCTTTAAGTTTTTGATTTTAGATTTATTTATTAATAAAAACAAGCATAAAAAATCATAAAATGAAAGATAATTTTAAAAATTTTTTGTTGAAAGCGAGTTTTAGGGGTGTACTCAAATGAGTACACTGACTTCTTAAGTATAAAATTTTTCGAGACATTATTTTTCGACACAAAGTGTTTTAAAACATTTTTTGCACTACCAACGTACTCTGGCATGGAAAATTACGCGCCGCAACTGTTATTCTCTTTTTGTGGGGCAATAGTTTAGGCATCATTTTAAAGCATAAGAGTTGCACTTTATTTTGGTGTATAATTTGTGGCATAATGAATTTTTACAAAAATTGGATAGATCGGTATATTTATTGGTACAGGTTCAAAAATGCGGTAATTTAAGGCTCCGATATGGTTGCAAATAACTTTTATAGTTTTCATGTTATAACAGTCGTTTATATATCTTTTTATTGCACTACAGTTGCCATTTGCTTTGATATATAATTTATTCCATAATATATTTTTAGAAAATGGTCAATGGGATAGATTGGTAGAATTATTTTCACAGCTTTAAAAACGCGGTAGTTTGAGGTTCCGATATGGTTGCAAATAACATTGACAGTTTTCATGCTATGACAGTCATTTATGCACCATTTTAAAGCATTATGATTGCACTTTAATATGGTACATAATTTGTTGCATAATGTGTGTTTTTACAAATTGGTCAATTTGATAGATCGGTAGAATTATTGTTCTATGTTTAATAAACGCTGTAATCTGAAGTTCCGATATGGTTGCAATTAACTTTGACAGTTTTCGTGCTATTTCAGTCGTTTATGCATTAAAATTGCCATTTGTTTTGGTATATAATTTATTGCATAATGTATTTTTAGAAAATGGCCAATTGGATAGATCGATAGAATTATTTTCCCAGGTTTAAAAAGGCGGTAATTTGAGGTTCCTATATGGTTGCGAATAACTTTGACAGTTTTCATGCTATGACAGTCATTTATGCATCATTTTAAAGCATTATGATTGTACTTTAATTTGGTATATCGTTTGTAGCATAATGTGTTCGTCTAAAAAATGGTCAATTTGATGGATCGGTAGAATTATTGTTCTATGTTTAAAAACGCGATAATTTGAGGTTCCGATATGGTTGCAAATAACATTGACAGTTTTCATGCTATGACAGTCATTTATGCATCATTTTAAAGCATTATGATTGCACTTTAATATGGTATATCATTTGTAGCATAATGTGTTTTTTTACAAATTGGTCAATTTGATAGATCGGTAGAATTATTGTTCTATGTTTAATAAACGCAGTAATCTGAGGTTCCGATATGGTTGCAATTAACTTTGGCAGTTTTCGTGCTAGGACAGTCGTTTATGCATTAAAATTGCCATTTGTTTTGGTAGATAATTTATTGCATAATGTATTTAAGAAAATGGCCAATTGGATAGATCGGTAGAATTATTTTTCCAGGTTTAAAAAGGCGGTAATTTGAGGTTCCTATATGGTTGCGAATAACTTTGACAGTTTTCATGCTATGACAGTCATTTATGCATCATTTTAAAGCATTATGATTGTACTTTAATTTGGTATATCATTTGTAGCATAATGTGTTCGTCTAAAAAATGGTCAATTTGATGGATCGGTAGAATTATTGTTCTATGTTTAGAAACGCTATGATTCCGATGCCGAGGTTCCGATATGGTTGCGAATAACTTTGACAGTTTTCATGCTAGGGCAATAGTTTAGGCATCATTTTAAAGCATAAGAGTTGCACTTTATTTTGGTGTATAATTTGTGGCATAATGAATTTTTACAAAAATTGGATAGATCGGTATATTTATTGGTACAGGTTCAAAATAGCAGTCGTTTATATATCTTCTTAT
The DNA here is from genome assembly GCF_015586225.1 of Lucilia sericata. NCBI lineage: Eukaryota > Metazoa > Arthropoda > Insecta > Diptera > Calliphoridae > Lucilia > Lucilia sericata. The sequence continues at coordinate 50,649 of NW_023994912.1, read as the reverse complement.
TGCATTATAGTTGCCATTTGTTTTGGTATGTAATTTATTGCATAATATATTTTTAGAAAATGGCCAATTGGATAGATCGGTAGAATTATTTTCACAGCTTTAAAAACGCGGTAATTTGAGGTTCTCATATGGCTGCAAATAACATTGACAGTTTTCACGCTATGACAGTCATTTATGCACCATTTTAAAGCATTATGATTGCACTTTAATATGGTACATAATTTGTTACATAATGTGTGTTTTTACAAATTGGTCAATTTGATAGATCGGTAGAATTATTTTATATGTTTAATAAACGCTGTAATCTGAAGTTCCGATATGGTTGCAATTAACTTTGGCAGTTTTCGTGCTAGTTCAGTCGTTTATGCATTAAAATTGCCATTTGTTTTGGTATATAATTTATTGCATAATGTATTTTTAGAAAATGGCCAATTGGATAGATCGATAGAATTATTTTCCCAGGTTTAAAAAGGCGGTAATTTGAGGTTCCGATATGGTTGTGAATAACATTGACAGTTTTCATGCTATGACAGTCATTTATGCATAATTTTAAAGCATTATGATTGCACTTTAATTTGGTATATCATTTGTGGTATAATGTGTTTTTTTACAAATTGGTCAATTTGATAGATCGGTAGAATTATTGTTCTATGTTTAATAAACGCAGTAATCTGAGGTTCCGATATGGTTGCAATTAACTTTGGCAGTTTTCGTGCTAGGACAGTCGTTTATGCATTAAAATTGCCATTTGTTTTGGTAGCTAATTTATTGCATAATGTATTTTAAGAAAATGGCCAATTGGATAGATCGGTAGAATTATTTTTCCAGGTTTAAAAAGGCGGTAATTTGAGGTTCCTATATGGTTGCGAATAACTTTGACAGTTTTCATGCTATGACAGTCATTTATGCATCATTTTAAAGCATTATGATTGTACTTTAATTTGGTATATCATTTGTAGCATAATGTGTTCGTCTAAAAAATGGTCAATTTGATGGATCGGTAGAATTATTGTTCTATGTTTAGAAACGCTATGATTCCGATGCCGAGGTTCCGATATGGTTGCGAATAACTTTGACAGTTTTCATGCTAGGGCAATAGTTTAGGCATCATTTTAAAGCATAAGAGTTGCACTTTATTTTGGTGTATAATTTGTGGCATAATGAATTTTTACAAAAATTGGATAGATCGGTATATTTATTGGTACAGGTTCAAAATAGCAGTCGTTTATATATCTTTTTATTGCATTATAGTTGCCATTTGTTTTGGTATATAATTTATTGCATAATATATTTTTAGAAAATGGCCAATTGGATAGATCGGTAGAATTATTTTCACAGCTTTAAAAACGCGGTAATTTGAGGTTCCGATATGGCTGCAAATAACATTGACAGTTTTCACGCTATGACAGTCATTTATGCATCATTTTAAAGCATTATGATTGCACTTTAATATGGTATATCATTTGTAGCATAATGTGTGTTTTTACAAATTGGTCAATTTGATAGATCGGTAGAATTATTGTTCTATGTTTAATAAACGCAGTAATCTAAGGTTCCGATATGGTTGCAATTAACTTTGGCAGTTTTCGTGCTAGGACAGTCGTTTATGCATTAAAATTGCCATTTGTTATGGTATATAATTTATTGCATAATGTATTTTTAGAAAATGGCCAATTGGATAGATCGGTAGAATTATTTTCCCAGGTTTAAAAACGCGGTAATTTGAGGTTCCGATATGGTTGTGAATAACTTTGACAGTTTTCATGCTATGACAGTCATTTATGCATAATTTTAAAGCATTATGATTGCACTTTAATTTGGTATATCATTTGTGGCAAAATGTGTTCTTCTAAAAAATTGTAAATTTGATGGATCGGTAGAATTATTGTTCTATGTTTAAAAACGCGATAATTTGAGGTTCCGATATGGTTGCAAATAACATTGACAGTTTTCATGCTATGACAGTCATTTATGCATCATTTTAAAGCATTATGATTGCACTTTAATATGGTATATCATTTGTAGCATAATGTGTGTTTTTACAAATTGGTCAATTTGATAGATCGGTAGAATTATTGTTCTATATTTAATAAACGCAGTCATCTGAGGTTCCGATATGGTTGTTATTAACTTTGGCAGTTTTCGTGCTAGGACAGTCGTTTATGCACCATTTTAAAGCATTAAAATTGCCATTTGTTTTGGTATATAATTTATTTCATAATGTATTTTTAGAAAATGGCCAATTGGATAGATCGGTAGAATTATTTTCCCAGGTTTAAAAAGGCGGTAATTTGAAGTTCCGATATGGTTGTGAATAACTTTGACAGTTTTCAAGCTATGACAGTCATTTATGCATCATTTTAAAGCATTATGATTGCACTTTAATATGGTATATCATTTGTAGCATAATGTGTGTTTTTACAAATTGGTCAATTTGATAGATCGGTAGAATTATTGTTCTATATTTAATAAACGCAGTCATCTGAGGTTCCGATATGGTTGTTATTAACTTTGGCAGTTTTCGTGCTAGGACAGTCGTTTATGCACCATTTTAAAGCATTAAAATTGCCATTTGTTTTGGTATATAATTTATTGCATAATGTATTTTTAGAAAATGGCCAATTGGATAGATCGATAGAATTATTTTCCCAGGTGTAAAAAGGCGGTAATTTGAAGTTCCGATATGGTTGTGAATAACTTTGACAGTTTTCATGCTATGACAGTCATTTATGCATAATTTTAAAGCATTATGATTGCACTTTAATTTGGTATATCATTTGTGGCATAATGTGTTCGTCTAAAAAATGGTCAATTTGATGGATCGGTAGAATTATTGTTCTATGTTTAAAACGCGATAATTTGAGGTTCCGATATGGTTGCAAATAACATTGACAGTTTTCATGCTATGACAGTCATTTATGCATCATTTTAAAGCATTATGATTGCACTTTAATATGGTATATCATTTGTAGCATAATGTGTGTTTTTACAAATTGGTCAATTTGATAGATCGGTAGAATTATTGTTCTATATTTAATAAACGCAGTCATCTGAGGTTCCGATATGGTTGTTATTAACTTTGGCAGTTTTCGTGCTAGGACAGTCGTTTATGCACCATTTTAAAGCATTAAAATTGCCATTTGTTTTGGTATATAATTTATTGCATAATGTATTTTTAGAAAATGGCCAATTGGATAAATCGATAGAATTATTTTCCCAGGTTAAAAAGGCGGTAATTTGAAGTTCCGATATGGTTGTGAATAACTTTGACAGTTTTCAAGCTATGACAGTCATTTATGCATCATTTTAAAGCATTATGATTGCACTTTAATATGGTATATCATTTGTAGCATAATGTGTGTTTTTACAAATTGGTCAATTTGATAGATCGGTAGAATTATTGTTCTATATTTAATAAACGCAGTCATCTGAGGTTCCGATATGGTTGTTATTAACTTTGGCAGTTTTCGTGCTAGGACAGTCGTTTATGCACCATTTTAAAGCATTAAAATTGCCATTTGTTTTGGTATATAATTTATTGCATAATGTATTTTTAGAAAATGGCCAATTGGATAGATCGATAGAATTATTTTCCCAGGTTTAAAAAGGCGGTAATTTGAAGTTCCGATGTGGTTGTGAATAACTTTGACAGTTTTCATGCTATGACAGTCATTTATGCATAATTTTAAAGCATTATGATTGCACTTTAATTTGGTATATCATTTGTGGCATAATGTGTTCGTCTAAAAAATGGTCAATTTGATGGATCGGTAGAATTATTGTTCTATGTTTAAAACGCGATAATTTGAGGTTCCGATATGGTTGCAAATAACATTGACAGTTTTCATGCTATGACAGTCATTTATGCATCATTTTAAAGCATTATGATTGCACTTTAATATGGTATATCATTTGTAGCATAATGTGTGTTTTTACAAATTGGTCAATTTGATAGATCGGTAGAATTATTGTTCTATATTTAATAAACGCAGTCATCTGAGGTTCCGATATGGTTGTTATTAACTTTGGCAGTTTTCGTGCTAGGACAGTCGTTTATGCACCATTTTAAAGCATTAAAATTGCCATTTGTTTTGGTATATAATTTATTGCATAATGTATTTTTAGAAAATGGCCAATTGGATAGATCGATAGAATTATTTTCCCAGGTTAAAAAGGCGGTAATTTGAAGTTCCGATATGGTTGTGAATAACTTTGACAGTTTTCAAGCTATGACAGTCATTTATGCATCATTTTAAAACATTATGATTGCACTTTAATATGGTATATCATTTGTAGCATAATGTGTGTTTTTACAAATTGGTCAATTTGATAGATCGGTAGAATTATTGTTCTATATTTAATAAACGCAGTCATCTGAGGTTCCGATATGGTTGTTATTAACTTTGGCAGTTTTCGTGCTAGGACAGTCGTTTATGCACCATTTTAAAGCATTAAAATTGCCATTTATAGATAGATCGGTATATTTATTGGTACAGGTTCAAAATAGCAGTCGTTTATAAATCTTTTTATTGCATTATAGTTGCCATTTGTTTTGGTATATAATTTATTGCATAATATATTTTTAGAAAATGGCCAATTGGATAGATCGGTAGAATTATTTTCACAGCTTTAAAAACGCGGTAATTTGAGGTTCCGATATGGCTGCAAATAACATTGACAGTTTTCACGCTATGACAGTCATTTATGCACCATTTTAAAGCATTATGATTGCACTTTAATATGGTACATAATTTGTTACATAATGTGTGTTTTTACAAATTGGTCAATTTGATAGATCGGTAGAATTATTTTATATGTTTAATAAACGCTGTAATCTGAAGTTCCGATATGGTTGCAATTAACTTTGGCAGTTTTCGTGCTAGTTCAGTCGTTTATGCATTAAAATTGCCATTTGTTTTGGTACATAATTTATTGCATAATGTATTTTTAGAAAATGGCCAATTGGATAGATCGATAGAATTATTTTCCCAGGTTTAAAAAGGCGGTAATTTGAGGTTCCGATATGGTTGTGAATAACATTGACAGTTTTCATGCTATGACAGTCATTTATGCATAATTTTAAAGCATTATGATTGCACTTTAATTTGGTATATCATTTGTGGCATAATGTGTTCGTCTAAAAAATGGTCAATTTGATGGATCGGTAGAATTATTGTTCTATGTTTAAAAACGCGATAATTTGAGGTTCCGATATGGTTGCAAATAACATTGACAGTTTTCATGCTATGACAGTCATTTATGCATCATTTTAAAGCATTATGATTGCACTTTAATATGGTATATCATTTGTAGCATAATGTGTTTTTTTACAAATTGGTCAATTTGATAGATCGGTAGATCATTTGTAGCATAATGTGTGTTTTTACAAATTGGTCAATTTGATAGATCGGTAGAATTATTGTTCTATATTTAATAAACGCAGTCATCTGAGGTTCCGATATGGTTGTTATTAACTTTGGCAGTTTTCGTGCTAGGACAGTCGTTTATGCACCATTTTAAAGCATTAAAATTGCCATTTGTTTTGGTATATAATTTATTGCATAATGTATTTTTAGAAAATGGCCAATTGGATAGATCGGTAGAATTATTTTCCCAGGTTTAAAAAGGCGGTAATTTGGGGTTCCGATATGGCTGTGAATAACTTTGACTGTTTTCATGCTATGACAGTCAATTATGAATCATTTTAGAGCATTATGATTGCACTTTAATTTGGTATATCATTTGTAGCATAATGTGTTCGTCTAAAAAATGGTAAATTTGATGGATCGGTAGAATTATTGTTCTATGTTTAGAAACGCGGTAATTTGAGGTTCCAATATTGTTGCAAATAACTTTGACAGTTTTCATGCTAGGGCAATAGTTTAGGCATCATTTTAAAGCATAAGAGTTGCACTTTATTTTGGTGTATAATTTGTGGCATAATGAATTTTTACAAAAATTGGATAGATCGGTATATTTATTGGTACAGGTTCAAAAATGCGGTAATTTAAGGCTCCGATATGGTTGCAAATAACTTTTATAGTTTTCATGTTATAACAGTCGCTTATATATCTTTTTATTGCACTATAGTTGCCATTTGCTTTGATATATAATTTATTCCATAATATATTTTTAGAAAATGGCCAATGGGATAGATTGGTAGAATTATTTTCACAGCTTTAAAAACGCGGTAGTTTGAGGTTCCGATATGGTTGCAAATAACATTGACAGTTTTCATGCTATGACAGTCATTTATGCACCATTTTAAAGCATTATGATTGCACTTTAATATGGTACATAATTTGTTGCATAATGTGTGTTTTTACAAATTGGTCAATTTGATACATCGGTAGAAATATTGTTCTATGTTTAATAAACGCTGTAATCTGAGGTTCCGATATGGTTGCAATTAACTTTGGCAGTTTTCGTGCTAGTTCAGTCGTTTATGCATTAAAATTGCCATTTGTTTTGGTATATAATTTATTGCATAATGTATTTTTAGAAAATGGCCAATTAGATAGATCGATAGAATTATTTTCCCAGGTTAAAAGACGGTAATTTGAAGTTCCGATATGGTTGTGAATAACTTTGACAGTTTTCAAGCTATGACAGTCATTTATGCATCATTTTAAAGCATTATGATTGCACTTTAATATGGTATATCATTTGTAGCATAATGTGTGTTTTTACAAATTGGTCAATTTGATAGATCGGTAGAATTATTGTTCTATATTTAATAAACGCAGTCATCTGAGGTTCCGATATGGTTGTTATTAACTTTGGCAGTTTTCGTGCTAGGACAGTCGTTTATGCACCATTTTAAAGCATTAAAATTGCCATTTGTTTTGGTATATAATTTATTGCATAATGTATTTTTAGAAAATGGCCAATTGGATAGATCGATAGAATTATTTTCCCAGGTTTAAAAAGGCGGTAATTTGAAGTTCCGATATGGTTGTGAATAACTTTGACAGTTTTCATGCTATGACAGTCATTTATGCATAATTTTAAAGCATTATGATTGCACTTTAATTTGGTATATCATTTGTGGCATAATGTGTTCGTCTAAAAAATGGTCAATTTGATGGATCGGTAGAATTATTGTTCTATGTTTAAAACGCGATAATTTGAGGTTCCGATATGGTTGCAAATAACATTGACAGTTTTCATGCTATGACAGTCATTTATGCATCATTTTAAAGCATTATGATTGCACTTTAATATGGTATATCATCTGTAGCATAATGTGTGTTTTTACAAATTGGTCAATTTGATAGATTGGTAGAATTATTGTTCTATATTTAATAAGCGCAGTCATCTGAGGTTCCGATATGGTTGTTATTAACTTTGGCAGTTTTCGTGCTAGGACAGTCGTTTATGCACCATTTTAAAGCATTAAAATTGCCATTTGTTTTGGTATATAATTTATTGCATAATGTATTTTTAGAAAATGGCCAATTGGATAGATCGGTAGAATTATTTTCCCAGGTTTAAAAAGGCGGTAATTTGGGGTTCCGATATGGCTGTGAATAACTTTGACTGTTTTCATGCTATGACAGTCAATTATGAATCATTTTAGAGCATTATGATTGCACTTTAATTTGGTATATCATTTGTAGCATAATGTGTTCGTCTAAAAAAATGGTCAATTTGATGGATCGGTAGAATTATTGTTCTATGTTTAGAAACGCGGTAATTTGAGGTTCCAATATTGTTGCAAATAACTTTGACAGTTTTCATGCTAGGGCAATAGTTTAGGCATCATTTTAAAGCATAAGAGTTGCACTTTATTTTGGTGTATAATTTGTGGCATAATGAATTTTTACAAAAATTGGATAGATCGGTATATTTATTGGTACAGGTTCAAAAATGCGGTAATTTAAGGCTCCGATATGGTTGCAAATAACTTTTATAGTTTTCATGTTATAACAGTCGTTTATATATCTTTTTATTGCACTATAGTTGCCATTTGCTTTGATATATAATTTATTCCATAATATATTTTTAGAAAATGGCCATTGGAATAGATTGGTAGAATTATTTTCACAGCTTTAAAAACGCGGTAGTTTGAGGTTCCGATATGGTTGCAAATAACATTGACAGTTTTCATGCTATGACAGTCATTTATGCACCATTTTAAAGCATTATGATTGCACTTTAATATGGTACATAATTTGTTGCGCAATGTGTGTTTTTACAAATTGGTCAATTTGATAGATCGGTAGAAATATTGTTCTATGTTTAATAAACGCTGTAATCTGAGGTTCCGATATGGCTGCAATTAACTTTGGCAGTTTTCGTGCTAGTTCAGTCGTTTATGCATTAAAATTGCCATTTGTTTTGGTATATAATTTATTGCATAATGTATTTTTAGAAAATGGCCAATTGGATAGATCGATACAATTATTTTCCCAGGTTTAAAAAGGCGGTAATTTGAGGTTCCGATATGGTTGTGAATAACATTGACAGTTTTCATGCTATGACAGTCATTTATGCATAATTTTAAAGCATTATGATTGCACTTTAATTTGGTATATCATTTGTGGCATAATGTGTTCGTCTAAAAAATGGTCAATTTGATGGATCGGTAGAATTATTGTTCTATGTTTAAAAAACGCGATAATTTGAGGTTCCGATATGGTTGCAAATAACATTGACAGTTTTCATGCTATGACAGTCATTTATGCATCATTTTAAAGCATTATGATTGCACTTTAATATGGTATATCATTTGTAGCATAATGTATGTTTTTACAAATTGGTCAATGTGATAGATCGGTAGAATTATTGTTCTATGTTTAATAAACGCAGTAATCTGAGGTTCCGATATGGTTGCAATTAACTTTGTCAGTTTTCGTGCTAGGACAGTCGTTTATGCATTAAAATTGCCATTTGTTTTGGTAGATAATTTATTGCATAATGTATTTTAAGAAAATGGCCAATTGGATAGATCGGTAGAATTATTTTTCCAGGTTTAAAAAGGCGGTAATTTGAGGTTCCTATATGGTTGCGAATAACTTTGACAGTTTTCATGCTATGACAGTCATTTATGCATCATTTTAAAGCATTATGATTGTACTTTAATTTGGTATATCATTTGTAGCATAATGTGTTCGTCTAAAAAATGGTCAATTTGATGGATCGGTAGAATCATTGTTCTATGTTTAAAAACGCGGTAATTTGAGCTTCCGATATGGTTGCAATTAACTTTGGCAGTTTTCGTGCTAGGACAGTCATTTATGCACCATTATAAAGCATTAAAATTGCCATTTGTTTTGGTATATAATATATTGTATAATGTATTTTTAGAAAATGGCCAATTGGATAGATCGGTAGAGTTATTTTCCCAGGTTTAAAAAGGCGGTAATTTGAGGTTCCGATATGGTTGTGAATAACTTTGACTGTTTTCATGCTATGTCAGTCAATTATGCATCATTTTAGAGCATTATGATTGCACTTTAATTTGGTATATCATTTGTAGCATAATGCGTTCGTCTAAAAAATGGTCAATTTGATGGATAAGTATTATTGTTCTATGTTTAAAAACGCGGTAATTTGAGGTTCCGATATGGTTGCAAATAACTTTGACAGTTTTCATGCTAGGGCAATAGTTTAGGCATTATTTTAAAGCATAAGAGTTTCACTTTATTTTGGTGTATAATTTGTGGCATTATGAGTTTTTACAAAAATCGGATAGATCGGTATATTTATTGGTACAGGTTCAAAAATGCGGTAATTTAAGGCTCCGATATGGTTGCAAATAACTTTTATAGTTTTCATGTTATAACAGTCGTTTATATATCTTTTATTGCACTATAGTTGCCATTTGCTTTGGTATATAATTTATTCCATAATATATTTTTAGAAAATGGCCAATTGGATAGATCGGTAGAATTATTTTCACAGCTTTAAAAACGCGGTAGTTTGAGGTTCCGATATGGTTGCAAATAACATTGACAAATAACTTTTATAGTTTTCATGTTATAACAGTCGTTTATACATCTTTTTATTGCATTATAGTTGCCATTTGTTTTGGTATATAATTTATTGCATAATGTATTTTTAGAAAATGGCCAATTGGATAGATCGATAGAATTATTTTCCCAGGTTTAAAAAGGCGGTAATTTGAGGTTCCGATATGGTTGTGAATAACTTTGACAGTTTTCATGCTATGACAGTCATTTATGCATCATTTTAATGCATTATGATTGCACTTTAATTTGGTATATCATTTGTGGTCTAAAAAATGGTCAATTTGATGGATCGGTAGAATTATTGTTCTATGTTTAAAAACGCTATAATTTGAGGTTCCGATATGGTTGCAAATAACATTGACAGTTTTCATGCTATGACAGTCATTTATGCATCATTTTAAAGCATTATGATTGCACTTTAATATGGTATATCACTTGTAGCATAATGTGTGTTTTTACAAATTGGTCAATTTGATAGATTGGTAGAATTATTGTTCCATGTTTAATAAACGCAGTAATCTGAGGTTCCGATATGGTTGCAATTAACTTTGGCAGTTTTCGTGCTAGGACAGTCGTTTATGCACCATTTTAAAGCATTAAAATTGCCATTTGTTTTGGTATATAATTTATTGCATAATGTATTTTTAGAAAATGGCCAATTGGATAGATCGGTAGAATTATTTTCCCAGGTTTAAAAAGGCGGTAATTTGAGGTTCCGATATGGTTGCGAATAACTTTGACAGTTTTCATGCTATGACAATAATTTATGCATCACTTTAATGCATTGCGATTGTACTTTAACTTGGTGTATCATTTGTGGCAAAATGTGTTTTTCTAAAAAATTGTAAATTCGATGGATCGATAGAATTGTTGTTCTATGTTTAAAAACGCTATGATTTGAGGTTCCGATATGGTTGCAAATAACTTTGACAGTTTTCATGCCAGGACAATCGTTTATGCATCATTTTAAAGCATTACAGTTGCACTTTGTTTTGGTGTATAATTTGTGGCATAATGAATTTTTACAAAAATTGGATAGATCGGTATATTTATTGGTACAGGTTTAGAAATGCGGTAATTTAAGGCTCCGATATGGTTGCAAATATCTTTTATAGTTTTCATGTTATAACAGTCGTTTATATATCTTTTTATTGCATTATAGTTGCCATTTGCTTTGGTATATAATTTCTTCCATAATATATTTTTAGAAAATGGCCAATTGGATAGATCGGTAGAATTATTTTCACAGCTTTAAAAAGGCGGTAATTTGAGGTTCCGATATGGTTGCAAATAACATTGACAGTTTTCGTGCTAGGACAGTCATTTATGCATCATTTTAAAGCATTGTGATTGCACTTTAATATGCTATATCATTTGTAGCATAATGTTTGTTTTTACTAATTGGTCAATTTGGGAGATCGGTAGAATTATGGTTCTATGTTTAATAAACGCTGTAATCTGAGGTTCCGATATGGTTGCAATTAACTTTGGCAGTTTTCGTGCTAGGACGGTCGTTTATGCACCATTTTAAAGCATTAAAATTGCCATTTGTTTTGGTATATAATTTATTGCATAATGTAATTTTAGAAAATGGCCAATTAGATAAATCGTTAGAATTATTTTCCCAGGTTTAAAAACGCGGTAATTTGAGGTTCCGATATGGTTGTGAATAACTTTGACAGTTTTCATGCTATGACAGTAATTTATGCATCATTTTAAAGCATTATGATTGCACTTTAATATGGTATATCATTTGTAGCATAATGTGTGTTTTTACAAATTGGTCAATTTGATAGATCGGTAGAATTATTGTTCTATGTTTAATAAACGCAGTAATCTGAGGTTCCGATATGGTTGCAATTAACTTTGGCAGTTTTCGTGCTAGGACAGTCGTTTATGCATTAAAATTGCCATTTGTTTTGGTATATAATTTATTGCATAATGTATTTTTAGAAAATGGCCAATTGGATAGATCGGTAGAATTATTTTCCCAGGTTTAAAAACGCGATAATTTGAGGTTCCGATATGGCTGCAAATAACATTGACAGTTTTCACGCTATGACAGTCATTTATGCATCATTTTAAAGCATTAAAGTTGCACTTTGTTTTGGTGTATAATTTGTGGCATAATGAATTTTTACAAAAATTGGATAGATAGATAGATCGGTATATTTATTGGTACAGGTTTAAAAATGCGGTAATTTAAGGCTCCGATATGGTTGCAAATAACTTTTATAGTTTTCATGTTATAACAGTCGTTTATACATCTTTTTATTGCATTATAGTTGCCATTTGTTTTGGTATATAATTTATTGCATAATGTATTTTTAGAAAATGGCCAATTGGATAGATCGATAGAATTATTTTCCCAGGTTTAAAAAGGCGGTAATTTGAGGTTCCGATATGGTTGTGAATAACTTTGACAGTTTTCATGCTATGACAGTCATTTATGCATCATTTTAAAGCATTATGATTGCACTTTAATTTGGTATATCATTTGTGGCATAATGTGTTCGTCTAAAAAATGGTCAATTTGATGGATCGGTAGAATTATTGTTCTATGTTTAAAAACGCGATAATTTGAGGTTCCGATATGGTTGCAAATAACATTTACAGTTTTCATGCTAGGACAGTCATTTATGCATCATTTTAAAGCATTATGATTGCACTTTAATATGGTATATCATTTGTAGCATAATGTGTGTTTTTACAAATTGGTCAATTTGATAGATCGGTAGAATTATTGTTCTATGTTTAATAAACGCAGTAATCTGAGGTTCCGATATGGTTGCAAATAACTTTTATAGTTTTCATGTTATAACAGTCGTTTATATATCTTTTTATTGCATTATAGTTGCCATTTGCTTTGGTATATAATTTATTCCATAATATATTTTTAGAAAATGGCCAATTGAATAGATCGGTAGAATTATTTTCACAGCTTTAAAAAGGCGGTAATTTGAGGTTCCGATATGGTTGTGAATAACTTTGACAGTTTTCATGCTATGACAGTCATTTATGCATCATTTTAATGCATTACGATTGTACTTTAACTTGGTATATCACTTGTGGCAAAATGTGTTCTTCTGAAAAATTGTAAATTTGATGGATCGGTAGAATTGTTGTTCTATGTTTAAAAACGCTATAATTTGAGGTTCCGTTATGGTTGCAAATAACTTTGACAGTTTTCATGCCAGGACAATCGTTTATGCATCATTTTAAAGCATTACATTTGCACTTTGTTGTAGTGTATAATTTGTGGCATAATGAATTTTTACAAAAATTGGATAGATCGGTATATTTATTGGTACAGGTTCAAAAATGCGGTAATTTAAGGCTCCGATATGGTTGCAAATAACTTTTTACAGCTTTTATAGTTTTCATGTTATAACAGTCTTTTATATATCTTTTTATTGCACTATAGTTGCCATTTGCTTTGGTATATAGTTTATTCCATAATATATTTTTAGAAAATGGCCAATTGGATAGATTGGTAGAATTATTTTCACAGCTTTAAAAACGCGGTAGTTTTAGGTTCCGATATGGTTGCAAATAACATTGACAGTTTTCATGCTATGACAGTAATTTATGCACCATTTTAAAGCATTATGATTGCACTTTAATATTGTACATAATTTGTTGCATAATGTGTGTTTTTACTAATTGGTCAATTTGATAGATCGGTAGAATTATTGTTCTATGTTTAATAAACGCTGTAATCTGAGGTTCCGATATGGTTGCAATTAACTTTGGCAGTTTTCGTGCTAGTTTATGCACCATTTTAAAGCATTAAAATTGCCATTTGTTTTGGTATATAATTTATTGCATAATGTATTTTTAGAAAATGGCCAATTGGATAGATCGGTAGAATTATTTTCCCAGGTTTAAAAAGGCGGTAATTTGAGGTTCCGATATGGTTGCGAATAACTTTGACAGTTTTCATGCTATGACAGTCATTTATGCACCATTTTAAAGCATTATGATTGCACTTTAATATGGTACATCGGATCGGTAGAATTATTCTCCAAGGTTTAAAAAGGCTGTAATTTGAGGTTCCGATATGGTTGCGAATAACTTTGGCAGTTTTCATGCCATGACAATCATTTATGCATCATTTTAATGCATTACGATTGTACTTTAACTTGGTATATCACTTGTGGCAAAATGTGTTCTTCTAAAAAATTGTAAATTTGATGGATCGGTAGAATTGTTGTTCTATGTTTAAAAACGCTATGATTTGAGGTTCCGTTATGGTTGCAAATAACTTTGACAGTTTTCATGCCAGGACAATCGTTTATGCATCATTTTAAAGCATTACATTTGCACTTTGTTTTGGTATATAATTTGTGGCATAATGAATTTTTACAAAAATTGGATAGATCGGTATATTTATTGGTACAGGTTTAGAAATGCGCTAATTTAAGGCTCCGATATGGTTGCAAATATCTTTTATAGTTTTCATGTTATAGCAGTCGTTTATATATCTTTTTATTGCATTATAGTTGCCATTTGTTTTGGTATATAATTTATTGCATAATGTATTTTTAGAAAATGGCCAATTGGATAGATCGATAGAATTATTTTCCCAGGTTTAAAAAGGCGGTAATTTGAGGTTCCGATATGGTTGTGAATAACTTTGACAGTTTTCATGCTATGACAGTCATTTATGCATCATTTTAAAGCATTATGATTGCACTTTAATTTGGTATATCATTTGTGGCATAATGTGTTCGTCTAAAAATGGTCAATTTGATGGATCGGTAGAATTATTGTTCTATGTTTAAAAACGCGATAATTTGAGGTTCCGATATGGTTGCAAATAACATTGACAGTTTTCATGCTATGACAGTCATTTATGCATCATTTTAAAGCATTATGATTGCACTTTAATATGGTATAATGCGTAATGTGTGTTTTTACAAATTGGTCAATTTGATAGATCGGTAGAATTATTGTTCTATGTTTAATAAACGCAGTAATCTGAGGTTCCGATATGGTTGCAATTAACTTTGGCAGTTTTCGTGCTACGACAGTCCTTTATGCACCATTTTAAAGCATTAAAATTGCCATTTGTTTTGGTATATAATTTATTGCATAATGTATTTTTAGAAAATGGCCAATTAGATAAATCGGTAGAATTATTTTTCCAGGTTTAAGAACGCTGTAATTTGAGGTTCCGATATGGTTGTGAATAACTTTGACAGTTTTCATGCTATGACAGTCATTTATGCATCATATGAAAGCATTACAGTTGCACTTTGTTTTGGTGTATAATTTGTGGCATAATGAATTTTTACAAAAATTGGATAGATCGGTATATTTATTGGTACAGGTTTAAAAATGCGGTAATTTAAGGCTCCGATATGGTTGCAAATAAATTTTATAGTTTTCATGTTATAACAGTCGTTTATACATCTTTTTATTGCATTATAGTTGCCATTTGTTTTGGTATATAATTTATTGCATAATGTATTTTTAGAAAATGGCCAATTGGATAGATCGATAGAATTATTTTCCCAGGTTTAAAAACGCGGTAATTTGAGGTTCCGATATGGTTGCAAATAACATTGACAGTTTTCATGCTATGACAGTCATTTATGCATCATTTTAAAGTATTGTGATTGCACTTTAATATGGTATATCATTTGTAGCATAATGTGTGCTTTTACAAATTGGTCAATTTGATAGATCGGTAGAACTATTGTTCTATGTTTAATAAACGCAGTAATCTGAGGTTCCGATATGGTTGCAATTAACTTTGGCAGTTTTCGTGCTAGGACAGTCGTTTATGCATTAAAATTGCCATTTGTTTTGGTATATAATTTATTGCATAATGTATTTTTAGAAAATGGCCAATTGGATAGATCGGTAGAATTATTTTACCAGGTTTAAAAAGGCGGTAATTTGAGGTTCCGATATGGTTGTGAATAACTTTGACAGTTTTCATGCTATGACAGTCATTTATGCATCATTTTAAAGCATTATGATTGTACTTTAATTTGGTATATCATTTGTAGCATAATGTGTTCGTCTAAAAAATGGTCAATTTGATGGATCGGTAGAATTATTGTTCTATGTTTAAAAACGCGGTAATTTGAGCTTCCGATATGGTTGCAATTAACTTTGGCAGTTTTCGTGCTAGGACAGTCATTTATGCACCATTTTAAAGCATTAAAATTGCCATTTGTTTTGGTATATAATTTATTGCATAATGTATTTTTAGAAAATGGCCAATTGGATAGATCGGTAGAATTATTCTCCCAGGTTTAAAAAGGCTGTAATTTGAGGTTCCGATATGGTTTCGAATAACTTTGACAGTTTTCATGCTATGACAATCATTTATGCATCATTTTAATGCATTACGATTGTACTTTAACTTGGTATATCACTTGTGGCAAAATGTGTTCTTCTAAAAAATTGTAAATTTGATGGATCAGTAGAATTGTTGTTCTATGTTTAAAAACGCTATGATTTGAGGTTCCGATATGGTTGCAAATAACTTTGACAGTTTTCATGCCAGGACAATCGTTTATGCATCATTTTAAAGCATTGCATTTGAACTTTGTTTTGGTGAATAATTTGCGGCATAATGAATTTTTACAAAAATTGGATAGATCGGTATATTTATTGGTACAGATTTAGAAATGCAGTAATTTAAGGCTCCGATATGGTTGCAAATATCTTTTATAGTTTTCATGTTATAGCAGTCGTTTATATATCTTTTTATTGCATTATAGTTGCCATTTGTTTTGGTATATAATTTATTGCATAATATATTTTTAGAAAATGGCCAATTGGATAGATCGGTAGAATTATTTTCCCAGGTTTAAAAACACGGTAATTTGAGGTTCCGATATGGTTGTGAATAACTTTGACAGTTTTCATGCTATGGCAGTCATTTATGCATCATTTTAAAGCATTACAGTTGCACTTTGTTTTGGTGTATAATTTGTGGCATAATTAATTTTTACAAAAATTGGATAGATCGGTATATTTATTGGTACAGGTTTAAAAATGCGGTAATTTAAGGCTCCGATATGGTTGCAAATAACTTTTATAGTTTTCATGTTATAATAGTCGTTTATACATCTTTTTATTGCATTATAGTTGCCATTTGTTTTGGTATATAATTTATTGCATAATGTATTTTTAGAAAATGGCCAATTGGATAGATCGGTAGAATTATTGTTCTATGTTTAAAAACGCGATAATTTGAGGTTCCGATATGGTTGCAAATAACATTGACAGTTTTCATGCTATGACAGTCATTTATGCATCATTTTAAAGCATTATGATTGCACTTTAATTTGGTATATCATTTGTGGCATAATGTGTTCGCCTAAAAAATGGTCAATTTGATGGATCGGTAGAATTATTGTTCTATGTTTAATAAACGCAGTAATCTGAGGTTCCGATATGGTTGCAATTAACTTTGGCAGTTTTCGTGCTAGGACAGTCATTTATGCACCATTTTAAAGCATTAAAATTGCCATTTGTTTTGGTATATAATTTATTGCATAATGTATTTTTAGAAAATGGCCAATTGGATAGATCGGTAGAATTATTTTCCCAGGTTTAAAAAGGCGGTAATTTGAAGTTCCGATATGGTTGTGAATAACATTGACAGTTTTCATGCTATGACAGTCAATTATGCATCATTTTAGAGCATTATGATTGCACTTTAATTTGGTATATCATTTGTAGCATAATGTGTTCGTCTAAAAAATGGTCAATTTGATGGATCGGTAGAATTATTGTTCTATGTTTAAAAACGCGGTAATTTAAGGCTCCGATATGGTTGCAAATAACTTTTATAGTTTTCATGTTATAACAGTCGTCTATACATATTTTTATTGCATTATAGTTGCCATTTGTTTTGGTATATAATTTATTGCATAATGTATTTTTAGAAAATGGCCTATTGGATAGATCGATAGAATTATTTTCCCAGGTTTAAAAAGGCGGTAATTTGAGGTTCCGATATGGTTGTGAATAACTTTGACAGTTTTCATGCTATGACAGTCATTTATGCATCATTTTAAAGCATTATGATTGCACTTTAATTTGGTATATCATTTGTGGCATAATGTGTTCGTCTAAAAAATGGCGGTAATTTAAGGCTCCGATATGGTTGCAAATAACTTTTATAGTTTTCATGTTATAACAGTCGTTTATACATCTTTTTAATGCATTATAGTTGCCATTTGTTTTGGTATATAATTTATTGCATAATGTATTTTTAGAAAATGGCCAATTGGATAGATCGGTAGAATTATTGTTCTATGTTTAAAAACGCGATAATTTGAGGTTCCGATATGGTTGCAAATAACATTGACAGTTTTCATGCTATGACAGTCATTTATGCATCATTTTAAAGCATTATGATTGCACTTTAATTTGGTATATCATTTGTGACATAATGTGTTCGTCTAAAAAATGGTCAATTTGATGGATCGGTAGAATTATTGTTCTATGTTTAATAAACGCAGTAATCTGAGGTTCCGATATGGTTGCAATTAACTTTGGCAGTTTTCGTGCTAGGGCAGTCGTTTATGCGTTAAAATTGCCATTTGTTTTGGTATATAATTTATTGCATAATATATTTTTAGAAAATGGCCAATTGGATAGATCAGTAGAATTATTTTCCCAGGTTTAAAAAGGCGGTAATTTGAGGTTCCGATATGGTTGTGAATAACTTTGACAGTTTTCATGATATGACAGTCATTTATGCATCATTTTAAAGCATTGTGATTGTACTTTAATTTGGTATATCATTTGTAGCATAATGTGTTCGTCTAAAAAATGGTCAATTTGATGGATCGGTAGAATTATTGTTCTATGTTTAAAAACGCGGTAATTTGAGCTTTCGATATGGTTGCAATTAACTTTGGCAGTTTTCGTGCTAGGACAGTCATTTATGCACCATTTTAAAGCATTAAAATTGCCATTTGTTTTGGTATATAATTTATTGCATAATGTATTTTAGAAAATGGCCAATTGGATAGATCGGTAGAATTATTCTCCCAGGTTTAAAAAGGCTGTAATTTGAGGTTCCGATATGGTTGCGAATAACTTTGACAGTTTTCATGCTATGACAATCATTTATGCATCATTTTAATGCATTACGATTGTACTTTAACTTGGTATATCACTTGTGGCAAAATGTGTTCTTCTAAAAAATTGTAAATTTGATGGATCGGTAGAATAATTGTTCTATGTTTAAAAGCGCGGTAATTTGAGGTTCCGATATGGTTGCAAATAACTTTGACAGGTTTCATGTCAGGACAATCGTTTATGCATCATTTTAAAGCATTACATTTGCACTCTGTTTTGGTGTATAATTTGTGGCATAATGAATTTTTACAAAAATTGGATAGATCGGTATATTTATTGGTACAGGTTTAGAAATGCGGTAATTTAAGGCTCCGATATGGTTGCAAATATCTTTTATAGTTTTCATGTTATAACAGTCGTTTATATATCTTTTTCTTGCATTATAGTTTCCATTTGCTTTGGTATATAATTTATTCCATAATATATTTTTAGAAAATGGCCAATTGGATAGATCGGTAGAATTATTTTCACAGATTTAAAAAGGCGGTAATTTGAGGTTCCGATATGGATGCAAATAACATTGACAGTTTTCATGCTATGACAGTCATTTATGCATCATTTTAAAGCATTGTGATTGCACTTTAATATGGTATATCAGTTGTAGCATAATGTGTGTTTTTACTAATTGGTCAATTTGGGAGATCGGTAGAATTATTGTTCTATGTTTAATAAACGCTGTAATCTGAGGTTCCGATATGGTTGCAATTAACTTTGGCAGTTTTCGTGCTAGGATAGTCGTTTATGCACCATTTTAAAGCATTAAAATTGCCATTTGTTTTGGTATATAATTTATTGCATAATGTATTTTTAGAAAATGGCCAATTAGATAAATCGGTAGAATTATTTTCCCAGGTTTAAAAACGCGGTAATTTGAGGTTCCGATATGGTTGTGAATAACTTTGACAGTTTTCATGCTACGACAGTCATTTATGCATCATTTTAAAGCATTACAGTTGCACTTTGTTTTGGTGTATAATTTGTGGCATAATGAATTTTTACAAAAATTGGATAGATCGGTATATTTATTGGTACAGGTTTAAAAATGCGGTAATTTAAGGCTCCGATATGGTTGCAAATAAATTTTATAGCTTTCATGTTATAACAGTCGTTTATACATCTTTTTATTGCATTATAGTTGCCATTTGTTTTGGTATATAATTTATTGCATAATGTATTTTTAGAAAATGGCCAATTGGATAGATCGATAGAATTATTTTCCCAGGATTAAAAAGGCGGTAATTTGAGGTTCCGATATGGTTGTGAATAACTTTGACAGTTTTCATGCTATGACAGTCATTTATACATCATTTTAAAGCATTATGATTGCACTTTAATTTGGTATATCATTTGTGGCATAATGTGATCGTCTAAAAAATGGTAAATTTGATAGATCGGTAGAATTATTGTTCTATGTTTAAAAACGCGGTAATTTGAGGTTCCGATATGGTTGCAAATAACATTGACAGTTTTTATGCTATGACAGTCATTTATGCATC
This sequence comes from Lucilia sericata, assembly GCF_015586225.1. Taxonomy (NCBI): domain Eukaryota; kingdom Metazoa; phylum Arthropoda; class Insecta; order Diptera; family Calliphoridae; genus Lucilia; species Lucilia sericata. The sequence goes on along the minus strand of NW_023994912.1, from coordinate 30,065 downwards.
ATTTTAAAGCATTATGATTGCACTTTAATATAGTATATCATTTGTAGCATAATGTGTGTTTTTACAAATTTGTCAATTTGATAGATCGGTAGAATTATTGTTCTATGTTTAATAAACGCAGTAATCTGAGGTTCCGATATGGTTGCAATTAACTTTGGCAGTTTTCGTGCTAGGACAGTCGTTTATGCACCATTTTAAAGCCATTTGTTTTGGTATATAATTTATTGCATAATGTATTTTTAGAAAATGGCCAATTGGATAGATCGGTAGAATTATTCTCCCAGGTTTAAAAAGGCTGTAATTTGAGGTTCCGATATGGTTGCGAATAACTTTGACAGTTTTCATGCTATGACAATCATTTATGCATCATTTTAATGCATTACGATTGTACTTTAACTTGGTATATCACTTGTGGCAAAATGTGTTCTTCTAAAAAATTGTAAATTTGATGGATCGGTAGAATTGTTGTTCTATGTTTAAAAACGCTATGAGGTTCCGTTATGGTTGCAAATAACTTTGACAGTTTTCATGCCAGGAACCTTATTTTGGTGTATAATTTGTGGCATAATGAATTTTTACAAAAATTCGATACATCGGTACAGGTTTAGAAATGCGATAATTTAAGGCTCCGATATGGTTGCAAATATCTTTTATAGTTTTCATGTTATAGCAATCGTTTATATATCTTTTTATTGCATTATAGTTGCCATTTGTTTTGGTATATAATTTATTGCATAATATATTTTTAGAAAATGGCCAATTGGATAGATCGGTAGAATTATTTTCACAGCTTTAAAAACGCGATAATTTGAGGTTCCGATATGGCTGCAAATAACATTGACAGTTTTCACGCTATGATAGTCATTTATGCATCATTTTAAAGCATTATGATTGCACTTTAATATGGTATATCATTTGTAGCATAATGTGTGTTTTTACAAATTGGTCAATTTGATAGATCGGTAGAATTATTGTTCTATGTTTAATAAACGCAGTAATCTGAGGTTCCGATATGGTTGCAATTAACTTTGGCAGTTTTCGTGGTAGGACAGTCGTTTATGCATTAAAATTGCCATTTGTTTTGGTATATAATTTATTACATAATGTATTTTTAGAAAATGGCCAATTGGATAGATCGGTAGAATTATTTTCCCAGGTTTAAAAAGGCGGTAATTTGAGGTTCCGATATGGTTGTGAATAACTTTGAAAGCTTTCATGCTATGACAGTAATTTATGCATCATTTTAAAGCATTACAGTTGCACTTTGTTTTGGTGTATAATTTGTGGCATAATGAATTTTTACAAAAATTGGATAGATCGGTATATTTATTGGTACAGGTTTAAAAATGCGGTAATTTAAGGTTCCGATATGGTTGCAAATAACTTTTATAGTTTTCAAGTTATAACAGTCGTTTATACATCTTTTTATTGCATTATAGTTGCCATTTGTTTTGGTATATAATTTATTGCATAATGTATTTTTAGAAAATGGCCAATAGGATAGATCGGTAGAATTATTGTTCTATGTTTAAAAACGCGATAATTTGAGGTTCCGATATGGTTGCAAATAACATTGACAGTTTTCATGCTATGACAGTCATTTATGCATCATTTTAAAGCATTATGATTGCACTTTAATTTGGTATATCATTTGTGGCATAATGTGTTCGTCTAAAAAATGGTCAATTTGATGGATCGGTAGAATTATTGTTCAATGCTTAAAAATGCGGTAATTTGAGCTTCCGATATGGTTGCAATTAACTTTGGCAGTTTTCGTGCTAGGACAGTCGTTTATGCACCATTTTAAAGCATTAAAATTGCAATTTGTTTTGGTATATAATTTATTGCATAATGTATTTTTAGAAAATGGCCAATTGGATAGATCGGTAGAATTATTTTCCCAGGTTTAAAAAGGCGGTAATTTGAGGTTCCGATATGGTTGTGAATAACTTTGACTGTTTTCATGCTATGACAGTCAATTATGCATCATTTTAGAGCATTATGATTGCACTTTAATTTGGTATATCATTTGTAGCATAATGTGTTCGTCTAAAAAATGGTCAATTTGATGGATCGGTAGAATTATTGTTCTATGTTTAAAAACGCGGTAATTTGAGGTTCCGATATGGTTGCAAATAACTTTGACAGTTTTCATGCTAGGGCAATAGTTTAGGCATCATTTTAAAGCATAAGAGTTGCATTTTATTTTGGTGTATAATTTGTGGCATAATGAACTTTTACAAAAATTGGATAGATCGGTATATTTATTGGTACAAGTTTAGAAATGCGGTAATTTAAGGCTCCGATATGGTTGCAAATAACTTTTATAGTTTTCATGTTATAACAGTCGTTTATATATATTTTTATTGCACTATAGTTGCCATTTGCTTTGGTATATAATTTATTCCATAATATATTTTTAGAAAATGGCCAATTGGATAGATCGGTAGAATTATTTTCACAGCTTTAAAAACGCGGTAGTTTGAGGTTCCGATATAGTTGCAAATAACATTGACAGTTTTCATGCTATGACAGTCATTTATGCACCATTTTAAAGCATTATGATTGCACTTTAATATGGTACATAATTTGTTGCATAATGTGTGTTTTTACAAATTGGTCAATTTGATAGATCGGTAGAATTATTGTTCTAAGTTTAATAAACGCTGTAATCTGAGGTTCCGATATGGTTGCAATTAACTTTGGCAGTTTTCGTGCTAGGACAGTCTTTATGCACCATTTTAAAGCATTAAAATTGCCATTTGTTTTGGTATATAATTTATTGCATAATGTATTTTTAGAAAATGGCCAATTGGACAGATCGGTAGAATTATTTTCCCAGGTTCAAAAGGCGGTAATTTGAGGTTCCGATATGGTTGCGAATAACTTTGACAGTTTTCATGCTATGACAATAATTTATGCGTCACTTTAATGCATTATGATTTTACTTTAACTTGGTATATCATTTGTGGCAAAATGTGTTCTTCTAAAAAATTGTAAATTCGATGGATCGGTAGAATTGTTGTTCTATGTTTAAAAACGCTATGATTTGAGGTTCCGATATGGTTGTGAATAACTTTGACAGTTTTCATGCTATGACAGTAATTTATGCATCATTTTAAAGCATTACAGTTGCACTTTGTTTTGGTGTATAATTTGTGGCACAATTTTTTTACAAAAATTGGATAGATCGGTATATTTATTGGTACAGGTTTAAAAATGCGGTAATTTAAGGCTTCGATATGGTTGCAAATAAATTTTATAGTTTTCATGTTATAACAGTCGTTTATACATCTTTTCATTGCATTATAGTTGCCATTTGTTTTGGTATATAATTTATTGCATAATGTATTTTTAGAAAATGGCCAATAGGATAGATCGGTAGAATTATTGTTCTATGTTTAAAAACGCGATAATTTGAGGTTCCGATATGGTTGCAAATAACATTGACAGTTTTCATGCTATGACAGTCAATTATGCATCATTTTAGAGCATTATGATTGCACTTTAATTTGGTATATCATTTGTAGCATAATGTGTTCGTCTAAAAAATGGTCAATTTGATGGATCGGTAGAATTATTGTTCTATGTTTAAAAACGCGGTAATTTGAGGTTCCGATATGGTTGCAAATAACTTTGACAGTTTTCATGCTAGGGCAATAGTTTAGGCATCATTTTAAAGCATAAGAGTTGCATTTTATTTTGGTGTATAATTTGTGGCATAATGATTTTTACAAAAATTGGATAGATCGGTATATTTATTGGTACAGGTTTAGAAATGCGGCAATTTAAGGCTCCGATATGGTTGCAAATAACTTTTATAGTTTTCATGTTATAACAGTCGTTTATATATCTTTGCTTTGGTATATAATTTATTCCATAATATATTTTTAGAAAATGGCCAATTGGGTAGATCGGTAGAATTATTTTCACAGCTTTAAAAAGGCGGTAATTTGAGGTTCCGATATGGTTGCAAATAACATTGACAGTTTTCATGCTATGACAGTCATTTATGCACCATTTTAAAGCATTATGATTGCACTTTAATATGGTACATAATTTGTTGCATAATGTGTGTTTTTACAAATTGGTCAATTTGATAGATCGGTAGAATTATTGTTCTATGTTTAATAAACGCTGTAATCTGAGGTTCCGATATGGTTGCAATTAACTTTGGCAGTTTTCGTGCTAGGACAGTCGTTTATGCACCATTTTAAAGCATTAAAATTGCCATTTGTTTTGGTATATAATTTATTGCATAATGTATTTTTAGAAAACGGCCAATTGGATAGATCGGTAGAATTATTTTCCCAGGTTTAAAAAGGCGGTAATTTGAGGTTCCGATATGGTTGTGAATAACTTTGACTGTTTTCATGCTATGACAGTCAATTATGCATCATTTTAGAGCATTATGATTGCACTTTAATATGGTATATCATTTGTAGCATAATGTGTTCGTCTACAAAATGGTCAATTTGATGGATCGGTAGAATTATTGTTCTATGTTTAAAAACGCGGTAATTTGAGGTTCCGATATGGTTGCAAATAACTTTGACAGTTTTCATGCTAGGGCAATAGTTTAGGCATCATTTTAAAGCATAAGAGTTGCACTTTATTTTTGTGTATAATTTGTGGCATAATGAATTTTTACAAAAATTGGATAGATCGGTATATTTATTGGTACAGGTTTAGAAATGCGGTAATTTGAGGTTCCGATATGGTTGCAAATAACATTGACAGTTTTCATGCTATGACAATCATTTATGCATCATTTTAATGCATTACCATTGTACTTTCACTTGGTATATCATTTGTGGCAAAATGTGTTCTTCTAAAAAATTGTAAATTCGATGGATCGGTAGAATTGTTGTTCTATGTTTAAAAACGCTATGATTTGAGGTTCCGATATGGTTGTGAATAACTTTGACAGTTTTCATGCTATGACAGTAATTTATGCATCATTTTAAAGCATTACAGTTGCACTTTGTTTTGGTGTATAATTTGTGGCACAATAAATTTTTACAAAAATTGGATAGATCGGTATATTTATTGGTACCGGTTTAAAAATGCGGTAATTTAAGGCTCCGATATGGTTGCAAATAACTTTTATAGTTTTCATGTTATAACAGTCGTTTATACATCTTTTTATTGCATTATAGTTGCCATTTGTTTTGGTATATAATTTATTGCATAATTTATTTTTAGAAAATGGCCAATTGGATAGATCGGTAGAATTATTGTTCTATGTTTAAAAACGCGATAATTTGAGGTTCCGATATGGTTGCAAATAACATTGACACTTTTCATGCTATGACAGTCATTTATGCATCATTTTAAAGCATTATGATTGCACTTTAATTTGGTATATCATTTGTGGCATAATGTGTTCGTCTAAAAAGTGGTCAATTTGATAGATCGGTAGAATTATTGTTCAATGCTTAAAAACGCGGTAATTTGAGCTTCCGATATGGTTGCAATTAACTTTGGCAGTTTTCGTGCTAGGACAGTCGTTTATGCACCATTTTAAAGCATTAAATTGCCATTTGTTTTGGTATATAATTTATTGCATAATGTATTTTTAGAAAATGGCCAATTGGATAGATCGGTAGAATTATTTTCCCAGGTTTAAAAAGGCGGTAATTTGAGGTTCCGATATGGTTGCAAATAACATTGACAGTTTTCATGCTATGACAGTCATTTATGCATCATTTTAAAGCATTATGATTGCACTTTAATTTGGTATATCATTTGTGGCATAATGTGTTCGTCTAAAAAATGGTCAATTTGATGGATCGGTAGAATTATTGTTCTATGTTTAAAAACGCGGTAATTTGAGGTTCCGATATGGTTGCAAATAACTTTGACAGTTTTCGTGCTAGGGCAATAGTTTAGGCATCATTTTAAAGCATAAGAGTTGCATTTTATTTTGGTGTATAATTTGTGGCATAATGAATTTTTACAAAAATTGGATAGATCGGTATATTTATTGGTACAGGTTTAGAAATGCGGTAATTTAAGGCTCCGATATGGTTGCAAATAACTTTTATAGTTTTCATGTTATAACAGTCGTTTATATATCTTTTTATTGCACTATAGTTGCCATTTGCTTTGGTATATAATTTATTCCATAATATATTTTTAGAAAATGGCCAATTGGATAGATCGGTAGAATTATTTTCACAGCTTTAAAAACGCGGTAGTTTGAGGTTCCGATATGGTTGCAAATAACATTGACAGTTTTCATGCTATGACAGTCATTTATGCACCATTTTAAAGCATTATGATTGCACTTTAATATGGTACATAATTTGTTGCATAATGTGTGTTTTTACAAATTGGTCAATTTGATAGATCGGTAGAATTATTGTTCTAAGTTTAATAAACGCTGTAATCTGAGGTTCCGATATGGTTGCAATTAACTTTGGCAGTTTTCGTGCTAGGACAGTCATTTATGCACCATTTTAAAGCATTAAAATTGCCATTTGTTTTGGTATATAATTTATTGCATAATGTATTTTTAGAAAATGGCCAATTGGACAGATCGGTAGAATTATTTTCCCAGGTTCAAAAGGCGGTAATTTGAGGTTCCGATATGGTTGCGAATAACTTTGACAGTTTTCATGCTATGACAATAATTTATGCGTCACTTTAATGCATTACCATTGTACTTTAACTTGGTATATCATTTGTGGCAAAATGTGTTCTTCTAAAAAATTGTAAATTCGATGGATCGGTAGAATTGTTGTTCTATGTTTAAAAACGCTATGATTTGAGGTTACGATATGGTTGTGAATAACTTTGACAGTTTTCATGCTATGACAGTCATTTATGCATCATTTTAAAGCATTACAGTTGCACTTTGTTTTGGTGTATAATTTGTGGCATAATGAATTTTTACAAAAATTGGATAGATCGGTACATTTATTGGTACAGGTTTAAAAATGCGGTAATTTAAGGCTCCGATATGGTTGCAAATAAATTTTATAGTTTTCATGTTATAACAGTCGTTTATACATCTTTTTGTTGCATTATAGTTGCCATTTGTTTTGGTATATAATTTATTGCATAATGTATTTTTAGAAAATGGCCAATTGGATAGATCGATAGAATTATTTTCCCAGGTTTAAAAAGGCGGTAATTTGAGGTTCCGATATGGTTGTGAATAACTTTGACAGTTTTCATGCTATGACAGTCATTTATACATCATTTTAAAGCATTATGATTGCACTTTAATTTGGTATATCATTTGTGGCATAATGTGTTCGTCTAAAAAATGGTAAATTTGATGGATCGGTAGAATTATTGTTCTATGTTTAAAAACGCGGTAATTTGAGGCTCCGATATGGCTGCAAATAACATTGACAGTTTTCATGCTATGACAGTCATTAATGAATCATTTTAAAGCATTATGATTGCACTTTAATATGGTATATCATTTGTAGCATAATGTGTGTTTTTACAAATTGGTCAATTTGATAGATCGGTAGAATTATTGTTCTATGTTTAATAAACGCAGTAATCTGAGGTTCCAATATGGTTGCAATTAACTTTGGCAGTTTTCGTGCTAGGACAGTCGTTTATGCATTAAAATTGCCATTTGTTTTGGAATATAATTTATTGCATAATGTATTTTTAGAAAATGGCCAATTGGATAGATCGGTAGAATTATTTTCCCAGGTTTAAAAATGCGGTAATTTGAGGTTCCGACATGGTTGTGAATAACTTTGACAGTTTTCATGCTATGACAGTCATTTATGCATCATCTTAAAGCATTATGATTGTACTTTAATTTGGTATATCATTTGTAGCATAATGTGTTCGTCTAAAATGTGGTCAATTTGATGGATCGGTAGAATTATTGTTCTATGTTTAAAAACGCGATAATTTGAGGTTCCGATATGGTTGCAAATAACATTGACAGTTTTCATGCTATGACAGTCATTTATGCATCATTTTAAAGCATTATGATTGCACTTTAATATGGTATAATGCGTAATGTGTGTTTTTACAAATTGGTCAATTTGATAGATCGGTAGAATTATTGTTCTATGTTTAATAAACGCGGTAATTTGAGCTTCCGATATGCTTGCAATTAACTTTGGCAGTTTTCGTGCTAGGACAGTCATTTATGCACCATTTTAAAGCATTAAAATTGCCATTTGTTTTGGTATATAATTTATTGCATAATGTATTTTTAGAAAATGGCCAATTGGATAGATCGGTAGAATTATTCTCCCAGGTTTAAAAAGGCTGTAATTTGAGGTTCCGATATGGTTGCGAATAACTTTGACAGTTTTCATTCTATGACAATCATTTATGCATCATTTTAATGCATTACGATTGTACTTTAACTTGGTATATCACTTGTGGCAAAATGTGTTCTTCTAAAAAATTGTAAATTTGATGGATCGGTAGAATTGTTGTTCTATGTTTAAAAACGCTATGATTTGAGGTTCCGTTATGGTTGCAAATAACTTTGACAGTTTTCATGCCAGGACAATCGTTTATGCATCATTTTAAATTATTACATTTGCACTTTATTTTGGTGTATAATTTGTGGCATAATGAATTTTTACAAAAATTGGATAGATCGGTATATTTATTGGTACAGGTTTAGGAATGCGATAATTTAAGGCTCCGATATGGTTGCAAATATCTTTTATAGTTTTCATGTTATAGCAGTCGTTTATATATATATATTTTTATTACATTATAGTTGCCATTTGTTTTGGTATATAATTTATTGCATAATATATTTTTAGAAAATGGCCAATTGGATAGATCGGTAGAATTATTTTCACAGCTTTAAAAACGCGGTAATTTGAGGTTCCGATATGGCTGCAAATAACATTGACAGTTTTCACGCTATGATAATCATTTATGCATCATTTTAAAGCATTATGATTGCACTTTAATATGGTATATCATTTGTAGCATAATGTGTGTTTTTACAAATTGGTCAATTTGATAGATCGGTAGAATTATTGTTCTATGTTTAATAAACGCTGTAATCTGAGGTTCCGATATGGTTGCAATTAACTTTGGCAGTTTTCGTGCTAGGACAGTCGTTTATGCATTAAAATTGCCATTTGTTTTGGTATATAATTTATTGCATAATGTATTTGTAGAAAATGGCCAATTGGATAGATCGGTAGAATTATTTTCCCACGTTTAAAAACGCGGTAATTTGAGGTTCCAATATGGTTGTGAATAACTTTGACAGTTTTCATGCTATGACAGTCATTTATGCATCACTTTAAAGCATTACAGTTGCACTTTGTTTTGGTGTATAATTTGTGGCATAATGAATTTTTACAAAAATTGGATAGATCGGTATAGTTATTGGTACAGGTTTAAAAATGCGGTAATTTAAGGCTCCGATATGGTTGCAAATAACTTTTATAGTTTTCATGTTATAACAGTCGTTTATATATCTTTTTATTGCATTATAGTTGCCATTTGTTTTGGTATATAATTTATTGCATAATGTATTTTTAGAAAATGGCCAATTGGATAGATCGATAGAATTATTTTCCCAGGTTTAAAAAGGCGGTAATTTGAGGTTCCGATATGGTTGTGAATAACTTTGACAGTTTTCATGCTATGACAGTCATTTATGCATCATTTTAAAGCATTATGATTGCACTTTAATTTGGTATATCATTTGTGGCATAATGTGTTCGTCTAAAAAATGGTCAATTTGATGGATCGGTAGAATTATTGTTCTATGTTTAAAAACGCGATAATTTGAGGTTCCGATATGGTTGCAAATAACATTGACAGTTATCATGCTATGACAGTCATTTATGCATCATTTTAAAGCATTATGATTGCACTTTAATATGGTATATCATTTGTAGCATAATGTGTGCTTTTACAAATTGGTCAATTTGATAGATCGGTAGAATTATTGTTCTATGTTTAATAAACGCAGTAATCTGAGGTTCCGATATGGTTGCAATTAACTTTGGCAGTTTTCGTGCTAGGACAGTCGTTTATGCACCATATTAAAGCATTAAAATTGACATTTGTTTTGGTATATAATTTATTGCATAATGTATTTTTAGAAAATGGCCAATTGGATAGATCGGTAGAATTATTTTCCCAGGTTTAAAAAGGCGGTAATTTGAGGTTCCGATATGGTTGCGAATAACTTTGACAGTTTTCATGCCAGGACAATCGTTTATGCATCATTTTAAAGCATTACAGTTGCACTTTGTTTTGGTGTATAATTTGTGGCATAATGAATTTTTACAAAAATTGGATAGATCGGTATATTTATTGGTACAGGTTTAGAAATGCGGTAATTTAAGGCTCCGATATGGTTGCAAATATCTTTTATAGTTTTCATGTTATAACAGTCGTTTATATATCTTTTTATTGCATTATAGTTGCCATTTGCTTTGGTATATAATTTATTCCATAATATATTTTTAGAAAATGGCTAATTGGATAGATCGGTAGAATTATTTTCACAGCTTTAAAAAGGCGGTAATTTGAGGTTCCGATATGGTTGCAAATAACATTGACAGTTTTCATGCTATGACAGTTATTTATGCATCATTTTAAAGCATTGTGATTGCACTTTAATATGGTATATAATTTGTAGCATAATGTGTGTTTTTACTAATTGGTCAATTTGGGAGATCGGTAGAATTATTGTTCTATGTTTAATAAACGCTGTAATCTGAGGTTCCGATATGGTTGCAATTAACTTTGGCAGTTTTCGTGCTAAGACAGTCGTTTATGCACCATTTTAAAGCATTAAAATTGCCATTTGTTTTGGTATATAATTTATTGCATAATGTATTTATAGAAAATGGCCAATTAGATAAATCGGTAGAATTATTTCCCCAGGTTTAAAAACGCGGTAATTTGAGGTTCCGATATGGCTGTGAATAACTTTGACAGTTTTAATGCTATGACAGTCATTTATGCATCATTTTAAAGCATTACAGTTGCACTTTGTTTTGGTGTATAATTTGTGGCATAATGAATTTTTACAAAACTTGGATAGATCGGTATATTTATTGGTACAGGTTTAGAAATGCGGTAATTTAAGGCTCCGATATGGTTGCAAATATCTTTTATAGTTTTCATGTTATAACAGTCGTTTATACATCTTTTTATTGCATTATAGTTGCAATTTGTTTTGGTATATAATTTATTGCATAATGTATTTTTAGAAAATGGCCAATTGGATAGGTCGATAGAATTATTTTCCCAGGTTTAAAAAGGCGGTAATTTGAGGTTCCGATATGGTTGTGAATAACTTTGACAGTTTTCATGCTATGACAGTCATTTATGCACCATTTTAAAGCATTATGATTGCACTTTAATTTGGTATATCATTTGTGGCATAATGTGTTCGTCTAAAAAATGGTAAATTTGATGGATCGGTAGAATTATTGTTCTATGTTTAAAAACGCGGTAATTTGAGGTTCCGATATAGTTGCAAATAACATTGACAGTTTTCATGCTATGACAGTCATTTATGCATCATTTTAAAGCATTATGATTGCACTTTAATATGGTATATCATTTGTAGCATAATGTGTGTTTTTACAAATTGGTCAATTTGATAGATCGGTAGAATTATTGTTCTATGTTTAATAAACGCAGTAATCTGAGGTTCCGATATGGTTGCAATTAACTTTGGCAGTTTTCGTGCTAGGACAGTCGTTTGTGCATTAAAATTGCCATTTGTTTTGGTATATAATTTATTGCATAATGTATTTTTAGAAAATGGCCAATTGGATAGATCGGTAGAATTATTTTCCCAGGTTTAAAAAGGCGGTAATTTGAGGTTCCGATATGGTTGTGAATAACTTTGACAGTTTTCATGCTATGACAGTCATTTATGCATCATTTTAAAGCATTATGATTGTACTTTAATTTGGTATATCATTTGTAGCATAATGTGTTCGTCTAAAAAATGGTCAATTTGATGGATCGGTAGAATTATTGTTCTATGTTTAAAAACGCGGTAATTTGAGCTTCCGATATGGTTGCAATTAACTTTGGCAGTTTTCGTGCTAGGACAGTCATTTATGCACCATTTTAAAGCATTAAATTGCCATTTGTTTTGGTATATAATTTATTGCATAATGTATTTTTAGAAAATGGCCAATTGGATAGATCGGTAGAGTTATTCTCCCAGGCTTAAAAAGGCGGTAATTTGAGGTTCCGATATGGTTGCGTATAACTTTGACAGTTTTCATGCTATGACAATCATTTATGCATCATTTTAATGCATTACGATTGTACTTTAACTTGGTATATCACTTGTGGAAAAATGTGTTCTTCTAAAAAATTGTAAATTTGATGGATCGGTAGAATTGTTGTTCTATGTTTAAAAACGCTATGATTTGAGGTTCCGTTATGTTTGCAAATAACTTTGACAGTTTTCATGCCAGGACAATCGTTTATGCATCATTTTAAAGCATTATATTTGCACTTTGTTTTGGTGTATAATTTGTGGCATAATGAATTTTTACAAAAATTGGATAGATCGGTATATTTATTGGTACAGGTTTAGAAATGCGGTAATTTAAGGCTCCGATATGGTTGCAAATATCTTTTATAGTTTTCATGTTATAGCAGTCGTTTATATATCCTTTTTTTGCATTATAGTTGCCATTTGTTTTGGTATATAATTTATTGCATAATATATTTTTAGAAAATGGCTGATTGGATAGATCGGTAGAATTATTTTCACAGCTTTAAAAACGCGGTAATTTGAGGTTCCGATATGGCTGCAAATAACATTGACAGATTTCACGCTATGACAGTCATTTATGCATCATTTTAAAGCATTATGATTGCACTTTAATATGGTATATCATTTGTAGCATAATGTTTGTTTTTACAAATTTGTCAATTTGATAGATCGGTAGAATTATTGTTCTATGTTTAATAAACGCAGTAATCTGAGGTTCCGATATGGTTGCAATTAACTTTTGCAGTTTTCGTGCTAGGACAGTCGTTTATGCACCATTTTAATGCATTAAAATTGCCATTTGTTTTGGTATATAATTTATTGCATAATGTATTTTTAGAAAATGGCCAATTGGATAGATCGGTAGAATTATTTTCAAAGGTTTAAAAACGCGGTAATTTGAGGTTCCGATATGGTTGTGAATAACTTTGACAGTTTTCATGCTATGACAGTCATTTATGCATCATTTTAAAGCATTACAGTTGCACTTTGTTTTGGTGTATAATTTGTGGCATAATGAATTTTTACAAAAATTGGATAGATCGGTATATTTATTGGTACAGGTTTAAAAATGCGGTAATTTAAGGCTCCGATATGGTTGCAAATAACTTTTATAGTTTTCATGTTATAACAGTCGTTTATTCATCTTTTTATTGCATTATAGTTGCCATTTGTTTTTGTATATAATTTATTGCATAATGTATTTTTAGAAAATGGCCTATTGGATAGATCGATAGAATTATTTTCCCAGGTTTAAAAAGGCGGTAATTTGAGGTTCCGATATGGTTGTGAATAACTTTGACAGTTTTCATGCTATGCATCATTTTAAAGCATTATGATTGCACTTTAATTTGGTATATCATTTGTGGCATAATGTGTTCGTCTAAAAAATGGTCAATTTGATGGATCGGTAGAATTATTGTTCTATGTTTAAAAACGCGATAATTTGAGGTTCCGATATGGTTGCAAATAACATTGACAGTTTTCATGCTATGACAAACATTTATGCATCATTTTAAAGCATTATGATTGCACTTTAATATGGTATATCATTTGTAGCATAATGTGTGTTTTTACAAATTGGTCAATTTGATAGATTGGTAGAATTATTGTTCTATGTTTAATAAACGCAGTAATCTGAGGTTCTGATATGGTTGCAATTAACTTTGGCAGTTTTCGTGCTAGGACAGTCGTTTATGCACCATTTTAAAGCATTAAAATTGCCATTTGTTTTGGTATATAATTTATTGCATAATGTATTTTTCGAAAATGGCCAATTGGATAGATCGGTAGAATTATTTTCCCAGGTTTAAAAAGGCGGTAATTTGAGGTTCCGATATGGTTGCGAATAACTTTGACTGTTTTCATGCTATGACAGTCAATTATGCATTTGGTATATCACTTGTAGCATAATGTCTAAAAAATGGTCAATTTGATGGATCGGTAGAATTATTGTTCTATGTTTAAAAACGCGGTAATTTAAGGCTCCGATATGGTTGCAAATAACTTTTATAGTTTTCATGTTATAACAGTCGTTTATATATCTTTTTATTGCACTATAGTTGCCATTTGCTTTGGTATATAATTTATTCCATAATATATTTTTGGAAAATGGCCAATTGGATAGATCGGTAGAATTATTTTCACAGCTTTAAAAACGCGGTAGTTTGAGGTTCCGATATGGTTGCGAATAACTTTGACAGTTTTCATGCTAAGACAATAATTTATGCATCACTTTAATGCATTACGATTGTACTTTAACTTGGTATATCATTTGTGGCAAAAAGTGTTCTTCTAAAAAATTGTAAATTCAATGGATCGTTAGAATTGTTGTTCTATGTTTAAAAACGCTATGATTTGAGGTTCCGATATGGTTGCAAATAACTTTGACAGTTTTCATGCCAGGACAATCGTTTATGCATCATTTTAAAGCATTACAGTTGCACTTTGTTTTGGTGTATAATTTGTGGCATAATGAATTTTTACAAAAATTGGATAGATCGGTATATTTATTGGTACAGGTTTAGAAATGCGGTAATTTAAGGCTCCGATATGGTTGCAAATATCTTTTATAGTTTTTATGTTATAACAGTCGTTTATATATCTTTTTATTGCATTATAGTTGCCATTTGCTTTGGTATATAATTTATTCCATATTATATTTTTAGAAAATGGCCAATTGGATAGATCGGTAGAATTATTTTCCCAGGTTTAAAAAGGCGGTAATTTGAGGTTCCAATATGGTTGCAACTAACTTTGGCAGTTTTCGTGCTAGGACAGTCGTTTATGCACCATTTTAAAGCATTAAAATTGCCATTTGTTTTAGTATTTAATTGCATAAATGGCAATTTAATTGCAATCGGTAGAATTATTGTTCTATGTTTAATAAACGCAGTAATCTGAGGTTCCGATATGGTTGCAATTAACTTTGGCAGTTTTCGTGCTAGGACAGTCGTTTATGCATTAAAATTGCCATTTGTTTTGGTATATAATTTATTGCATAATGTATTTGTAGAAAATGGCCAATTGGATAGATCGGTAGAATTATTTTTCCAGGTTTAAAAAGGCGGTTCCGATATGGTTGCGAATAACTTTGACAGTTTTCATGCTATGACAATCATTTATGCATAATTTTAATGCATTACGGTTGTACTTTAAGTTGGTATATCACTTGTGGCAAAATGTGTTCTTCTAAAAAATTGTAAATTTGATGGATCGGTAGAATTGTTGTTCTATGTTTAAAAACGCTATGATTTGAGGTTCCATTATGGTTGCAAATAACTTTGACAGTTTTCATGCCAGGACAATCGTTTATGCATCATTTTAAAGCAATACATTTGCACTTTGTTTTGGTGTATAATTTGTGGCATAATGAATTTTTACAAAAATTGGATAGATCAGTATATTTATTGGTACAGGTTTAGAAATGCGGTAATTTAAGGCTCCGATATGGTTGCAAATATCTTTTATAGTTTTCATGTTATAGCAGTCGTTTATATATCTTTTTATTGGATTATAGTTGCCATTTGTTTTGGTATATAATTTATTGCATAAGATATTTTTAGAAAATGGGCAATTGGATAGATCGGTAGAATTATTTTCACAGCTTTAAAAACGCGGTAATTTGAGGTTCCGATATGGCTGCCAATAACATTGACAGTTTTCATGCAATGACAGTCATTTATGCACCATTTTAAAGCATTATGATTGCACTTTAATATGGTACATAATTTGTTTCATAATGTGTGTTTTTACAAATTGGTCAATTTGATAGATCGGTAGAATTATTGTTCTATGTTTAATAAACGCAGTAATCTGAGGTTCCGATATGGTTGCAATTAACTTTGGCAGTTTTCGTGCTAGGACAGTCGTTTATGCACCATTTTAAAGCATTAAAATTGCAATTTGTTTTGGTATATAATTTATTGCATAATGTATTTTTAGAAAATGGCCAATTGGATAGATCGGTAGAATTATTTTCCCAGGTTTAAAAAGGCGGTAATTTGAGGTTCCGATATGGTTGTGAATAACTTTGACAGTTTTCATGCTATGACAGTCAATTATGCATCATTTTAGAGCATTATGATTGCACTTTAATTTGGTATATCATTTGTAGCATAATGTGTGTTTTTACAAATTGGTCAATTTGATAGATCGGTAGCATTATTGTTCTATGTTTAAAAACGCGGTAATTTGAGGTTCCGATATGGTTGCAAATAACTTTGACAGTTTTCATGCCAGGACAATCGTTTATGCATCATTTTAAAGCATTACAGTTGCACTTTGTTTTGGTGTATAATTTGTGGCATAATGAATTTTTACAAAAATTGGATAGATCGGTATATTTATTGGTACAGGTTTAGAAATGCGGTAATTTAAGGCTTCGATATGGTTGCAAATATCTTTAATAGTTTTCATGTTATAACAGTCGTTTATACATCTTTTTATTGCATTATAGTTGCCATTTGTTTTGGTATATAATTTATTGCATAATGTATTTTTAGAAAATGGCCAATTGGATAAATCGATAGAATTATTTTCCCAGGTTTAAAAAGGCGGTAATTTGAGGTTCCGATATGGTTGTGAATAACTTTCACAGTTTTCATGCTATGACAATCATTTATGCATCACTTTAATGCATTACGATTGTACTTTAACTTGGTATATCATTTGTGGCAAAATGTGTTCTTCTAAAAAATTGTAATTTCGATGGATCGGTAGAACTGTTGTTCTATGTTTAAAAACGCTATGATTTGAGGTTCCGATATGGTTGCAAATAACTTTGACAGTTTTCATTTATACATCATTTTAAAGCATTATGACTGCACTTTAATTTGGTATATCATTTGTGGCATAATGTGTTCGTGTAAAAAATGGTCAATTTGATGGATCGGTAGAATTATTGTTCTATGTTTAAAAACGCGATAATTTGATGTTCCGATATGGTTGCAAATAACATTGACAGTTTTCATACTATGACAGTCATTTATGCATCATTTTAAAGCATTATGATTGCACTTTAATATGGTATATCATTTGTAGCATAATGTGTGTTTTTACAAATTGGTCAATTTGATAGATCGGTAGAATTATTGTTCTATGTTTAATAAACGCAGTAATCTGAGGTTCCGATATGGTTGCAATTAACTTTGGCAGTTTTCGTGCTAGGACAGTCGTTTATGCACCATTTTAAAGCATTAAAATTGCCATTTGTTTTGGTATATAATTTATTGCATAATGTATTTTTAGAAAATGGCCAATTGGATAGATCGGTAGAATTATTTTCCCAGGTTTAAAAAGGCGGTAATTTGGGGTTCCGATATGGTTGCGAATAACTTTGACAGTTTTCATGCTATGACAATAATTTATGCATCACTTTAATGCATTACGATTGTACTTTAACTTGGTATATCATTTGTGGCAAAATGTGTTCTTCTAAAAAATTGTAATTTGATGGATCGGTAGAACTGTTGTTCTATGTTTAAAAACGCTATGATTTGAGGTTCCGATATGGTTGCAAATAACTTTGACAGTTTTCATGCCAGGACAATCGTTTATGCATCATTTTAAAGCATTAATGGCCAACTGGATAAATCGGTAGAATTATTTTCACAGCTTTAAAAAGGCGGTAATTTGAGGTTGCGATATGGTTGCAAATAACATTGACAGTTTTCATGCTATGACAGTCATTTATGCATCATTTTAAAGCATTGTGATTGCACTTTAATATGGTATATCATTTGTAGCATAATGTGTGTTTTTACAAATTGGTCAATTTGATAGATCGGTAGAATTATTGTTCTATGTTTAATAAACGCAGTAATCTGAGGTTCCGATATGGTTGCAATTAACTTTGGCAGTTTTCGTGCTAGGACAGTCGTTTATGCATTAAAATTGCCATTTGTTTTGGTATATAATTTATTGCATAATGTATTTTTAGAAAATGGCCAATTGGATAGATCGGTAGAATTATTTTCCCAGGTTTAAAAAGGCGGTAATTTGAGGTTCCGATATGGTTGTGAATAACTTTGACAGTTTTCATGCTATGACAGTCATTTATGCATCATTTTAAAGAATTATGATTGTACTTTAGTTTGGTATATCATTTGTAGCATAATGTGTTCGTCTAAAAAATGGTCAATTTGATGGATCGGTAGAATTATTGTTCTATGTTTAAAAACGCGGTAATTTGAGCTTCCGATATGGTTGCAATTAACTTTGGCAGTTTTCGTGCTAGGACAGTCATTTATGCACCATTTTAAAGCATTAAAATTGCCATTTGTTTTGGTATATAATTTATTGCATAATGTATTTTTAGAAAATGGCCAATTGGATAGATCGGTAGAATTATTCTCCCAGGTTTAAAAAGGCTGTAATTTGAGGTTCCGATATGGTTGCGAATAACTTTGACAGTTTTCATGCTATGACAATCATTTATGCATCATTTTAATGCATTACGATTGTACTTTAACTTGGTATATCACTTGTGGCAAAATGTGTTCTTCTAAAAAATTGTAAATTTGATGGATCGGTAGAATTGTTGTTCTATGTTTAAAAACGCTATGATTTGAGGTTCCGTTATGGTTGCAAATAACTTTGACAGTTTTCATGCCAGGACAATCGTTTATGCATCATTTTAAAGCATTACATTTGCACTTTGTTTTGGTGTATAATTTGTGGCATAATGATTTTTTACAAAAATTGGATAGATCGGTATATTTATTGGTACATGTTTAGAAATGCGGTAATTTAAGGCTCCGATATGGTTGCAAATATCTTTTATAGTTCTCATGTTATAGCAGTCGTTTATATATCTTTTTATTGCATTATAGTTGCCATTTGTTTTGGTATATAATTTATTGCATAATATATTTTTAGAAAATGGCCAATTGGATAGATCGGTAGAATTATTTTCACAGCTTTAAAAACGCGGTAATTTGAGGTTCCGATATGGCTGCAAATAACATTGACAGTTTTCACGCTATGACAGTCATTTATGCATCATTTTAAAGCATTATGATTGCACTTTAATATGGTATATCATTTGTAGCATAATGTGTTCGTCTAAAAAATGGTCAATTTGATGGATCGGTTAGGTTAGGTTAGGTTAGGTTGATAGGAGGATGTATACTACATCAAATCCGAAGAAATACACCTAGGCCACTATCGGGCCTGTTGTGCGCTCCAATTCAAGAAAAAAAAAAAAAAAAAATAAAAAAAAAAATTGTTCACTGAATGTATTATTTTTCCATGTTTAGAAACTCAGTTTCCTGGACGTAATTCCTAAGAATCTTCCAATCGGTGTTGGTTAAGAATGTTATTTCCGGAATAACATCACTTCCAAGATACTTGGATCTAACTTCGACGAATGCCTGACAATGGCAAAGAAAGTGCTCCAGAGTTTCACTGTCCTCTCCACATGCTCTACATTCGTCTGAATTCGCACGTCCAATTTTGTATAGATGTGCTCGTAATCCTGTGTGTCCACTGAGAATACGTACCATCATACTAACCTCAGACTTGCTCATTTTGAGAAGATTTCTCGTCTTGCTCTCATCAGGGTCACCCCATAGAATCTTTGTGGTTCTACCCACCGTTTCATTATTCCAAGAGGCCTTATGGGATTCTCTCATCCATATTTTTAATTCAGCTTTTGTTGCGTCGAATGGTTTTGCGTTTGTCAGGTTAACTACATCGAGCTCCCTTCCCTTTAAAGCTATTACATTCGCCCTTTCGTTGCCGACTACTCCCGAGTGGCCTGGTACCCATATGATGTGAACCTTACCTCTGGGAGAGTATTCAGTTAAAGCTTTCTTACAATCCAATACGGTCTTAGATTTAATTCTATCACCTGATATCGCACAAATTGCCTTCTGGCTGTCGGTAAATATATTAAGCCCTGTGGGCGCCATATTTATTCTAATCCAATTTACACATTCCGTTATTGCTCGTACTTCTGCCTGGAAGCTTGTGTTATGATTAGGTAAACGGTGGTATATTTCTGTTTCTGGGTCTTCAATATAGAACCCCAGACCCACTTTGTCCCCTAATTTAGAGCCATCCGTGTAGCAACGGATTCCTACTGGTATTTGCTCTAATGTTCCGCTTGACCAAGACATTCTATCTGGGATTAGCGTTTCAAAGTTTCCGACATATTCAGTGTCTGGTATGCGATCAGGCACGTCCGATGAATGTGTATAACCTTCCAATGTGTCCAGTATACATTGATGACGTGTCCTATAACCGTTTTTGGCCAGTTCGCCTAAAGTAAAGAGCCGTTCGGCTGTAAGCGCCGCCTCATATCTTATATATGTTTCAATGGGTGGAATATCTAGCAACGTTTCCAGAGCCTTGGTTGAAGTAGTACACATGGCACCACTTATACCCAAGCAGCATGTACGCTGAACTCCCTGTAGTAGTTTGATATTACACTTTTTGTCCGAAGCAGTCCACCAGATTATTGAAGCATAAGCTAGAATTGGTCTAATTACACTTTTATAAAGACATGATGGATCGGTAGAATTATTGTTCTATGTTTAAAAACGCGGTAATTTGAGGTTCCGATATGGCTGCAAATAACATTGACAGTTTTCACGCTATGACAGTCATTTATGCATCATTTTAAAGTATTATGATTGCACTTTGATATGGTATATCATTTGTAGCATAATGTGTGTTTTTACAATTTGGTCAATTTGATAGATCGGTAGAATTATTGTTCTATGTTTAATAAACGCAGTAATCTGAGGATCCGATATGGTTGCAATTAACTTTTGCAGTTTTCGAGCTAGGACAGTCGTTTATGCATTAAAATTGCCATTTGTTTTGGTATATAATTTATTGCATAATGTATCTTTAGAAAATGGCCAATTGGATAGATCGGTAGAATTATTTTCCCAGGTTTAAAAACGCGGTAATTTGAGGTTCCGATATGGTTGTGAATAACTTTGACAGTTTTCATGCTATGACAGTCATTTATGCATCATTTTAAAGCATTACAGTTGCACTTTGTTTTGGTGTATAATTTGTGGCATAATGAATTTTTACAAAAATTGGATATATCGGTATATTTATTGGTACAGGTTTAAAAATGCGGTAATTTAAGGCTCCGATATGGTTGCAAATAACTTTTATAGTTTTCATGTTATAACAGTCGTTTATACATCTTTTTATTGCATTATAGTTGCCATTTGTTTTGGTATATAATTTATTGCATAATGTATTTTTAGAAAATGGCCAATTGGATAGATCGATAGAATTATTTTCCCAGGTTAAATAAGGCGGTAATTTGAGGTTCCGATATGGTTGTGAATAACTTTGACAGTTTTCATGCTATGACAGTCATTTATGCATCATTTTAAAGCATTATGATTGCACTTTAATTTGGTATATCATTTGTGGCATAATGTGTTCGTCTAAAAAATGGTAAATTTGATGGATCGGTCGAATTATTGTTCTATGTTTAAAAAGGCGGTAGTTTGAGGTTCCGATATGGTTGCAAATAACATTGACAGTTTTCATGCTATGACAGTCATTTATGCATCATTTTAAAGCATTATGATTGCACTTTAATTTGGTATATCATTTGTGGCATAATGTGTTCGTCTAAAAAATGGTCAATTTGATGGATCGGTAGAATTATTGTTCTATGTTTAAAAACGCGATAATTTGAGGTTCCGATATGGTTGCAAATAACATTGACAGTTTTCATGCTATGACAGTCATTTATGCATCATTTTAAAGCATTATGATTGCACTTTAATATGGTATATCATTTGTAGCATAATGTGTGTTTTTACAAATTGGTCAATTTGATAGATCGGTAGAATTATTGTTCTATGTTTAATAAACGCAGTAATCTGAGGTTCCGATATGGTTGCAATTAACTTTGGCAGTTTTCGTGCTAGGACAGTCGTTTATGCACCATTTTAAAGCATTAAAATTGCCATTTGTTTTGGTGTATAATTTATTGCATAATATATTTTTAGAAAATGGCCAATTGGATAGATCGGTAGAATTATTTTCCCAGGTTTAAAAAGGCGGTAATTTGAGGTTCCGATATGGTTGTGAATAACTTTGACAGTTTTCATGCTATGACAGTCATCTATACATCATTTTAAAGCATTATGATTGCACTTTAATTTCGTATATCATTTGTGGCATAATGTGTTCGTCTAAAAAATGGTAAATTTGATGGATCGGTCGAATTATTGTTCTATGTTTAAAAACGCGGTAATTTGAGGTTCCGATATGGTTGCAAATAACATTGACAGTTTTCATGCTATGACAGTCATTTATGCATCCTTTTAAAGCATTATGATTGCACTTTAATATGGTATAATGTGTGTTTTTACAAATTGGTCAATTTGATAGATCGGTAGAATTATTGTTCTATGTTTAATAAACGTAGTAATCTGAGGTTCCGATATGGTTGCAATTACCTTTGGCAGTTTTCGTGCTAGGACAGTCGTTTATGAATTAAAATTGCCATTTGTTTTGGTATATAATTTATTGCATAATGTATTTTTAGAAAATGGCCAATTGGATAGATCGGTAGAATTATTTTCCCAGGTTTAAAAAGGCGGTAATTTGAGGGTCCGATATGGTTGTGAATAACTTTGACAGTTTTCATGCTATGACAGTCATTTATGCATCATTTTAAAGCATGGTGATTGTACTTTAATTTAGTATATCATTTGTAGCATAATGTGTTCGTCTAAAAAATGGACAATTTGATGGATCGGTAGAATTATTGTTCTATGTTTAAAAACGCGGTAATTTGAGGTTCCGATATGGTTGCAATTAACTTTGGCAGTTTTCGTGCTAGGACAGTCATTTATGCACCATTTTAAAGCATTAAAATTGCCATTTGTTTTGGTATATAATTCATTGCATAATGTATTTTTAGAAAATGGCTAATTGGATAGATCGGTAGAATTATTCTCCCAGGTTTAAAAAGGCTGTAATTTGATCGGTAGAATTATTTTCACAGCTTAAAAAACGCGGTAATTTGAGGTTCCGATATGGCTGCATATAACATTGACAGTTTTCACGCTATGACAGTCATTTATGCATCATTTTAAAGCATTATGATTGCACTTTATTATGGTATATCATTTGTAGCATAATGTGTGTTTTTACAAATTGGTCAATTTGATAGATCGGTAGAATTATTGTTCTATGTTTAATAAACGCAGTAATCTGAGGTTCCGATATGGTTGCAATTAACTTTGGCAGTTTTCGTGCTAGGACAGTCGTTTATGCATTAAAATTGCCATTTGTTTTGGTATATAATTTATTGCATAATGTATTTTTAGAAAATGGCCAATTGGATAGATCGGTAGAATTATTTTCCCAGGTTTAAAAACGCGGTAATTTGAGGTTCCGATATGGCTGTGAATAACTTTGACAGTTTTCATGCTATGACAGTCATTTATACATCATTTTAAAGCATTATGATTGCACTTTAATTTGGTATATCATTTGTGACATAATGTGTTCGTCTAAAAAATGGTAAATTTGATGGATCGGTAGAATTATTGTTCTATGTTTAAAAACGCGGTAATTTGAGGTTCCGATATGGTTGCAAATAACATTGACAGTTTTCATGCTATGACAGTCATTTATGCATCATTTTAAAGCATTATGATTGCACTTTAATATGGTATATCATTTGTAGCATAATGTGTGTTTTTACAAATTGGTCAATTTGATAGATCGGTAGAATTATTGTTCTATGTTTAATAAACGCAGTAATCTGAGGTTCCGATATGGTTGCAATTAACTTTGGCAGTTTTCGTGCTAGGACAGTCGTTTATGCATTAAAATTGCCATTTGTTTTGGTATATAATTTATTGCATAATGTATTTTTAGAAAATGGCCAATTGGATAGATCGGTAGAATTATTCTCCCAGGTTTAAAAAGGCTGTAATTTGAGGTTCCGATATGGTTGCGAATAACTTTGACAGTTTTCATGCTATGACAATCATTTATGCATCATTTTAATGCATTACGATTGTACTTTAATTTGGTATATCACTTGTGGCAAAATGTGTTCTTCTAAAAAATTGTAAATTTGATGGATCGGTAGAATTGTTATTCTGATTTGAGGTTCCGTTATGAGGTTCCGGTTGCGAATAACTTTGACAGTTTTCATGCTATGACAGTAATTTATGCATCATTTTAAAGCATTATGATTGTACTTTAATTTGGTATATCATTTGTAGCATAATGTGTTCGTCTAAAAAATGGTCAATTTGATGGATCGGTAGAATTATTGTTCTATGTTTAATAAACGCTGTAATCTGAGGTTCCGATATGGTTGCAATTAACTTCGGCAGTTTTCGTGCTAGGACAGTCATTTGTGCACCATTTTAAAGCATTAAAATTGCCATTTGTTTTGGTATATAATTTATTGCATAATGTATTTTTAGAAAATGGCCAATTGGATAGATCGGTAGAATTATTCTCCCAGGTTTAAAAAGGCTGTAATTTGAGGTTCCGATATGGTTGCGAATAACTTTGACAGTTTTCATGCTATGACAATCATTTATGCATCATTTTAATGCATAACGATTGTACTTTAACTTGGTATATCACTTGTGGCAAAATGTGTTCTTCTAAAAAATTGTAAATTTGATGGATCGGTAGAATTGTTGTTCTATGTTTAAAAACGCTATGATTTGAGGTTCCGTTATGGTTGCAAATAACATTGACAGTTTTCATACTATGACAGTCATTTATGCATCATTTTAAAGAATTACATTTGCACTTTGTTTTGGTGTATAATTTGTGGCATAATGAGTTTTTACAAAAATTGGATAGATCGGTAAATTTATTGGTACAGGTTTAGAAATGCGGTAATTTAAGGCTCCGATATGGTTGCAAATAACTTTTATAGTTTTCATGTTATAACAGTCGTTTATACATATTTTTATTGCATTATAGTTGCCATTTGTTTTGGTATATAATTTATTGCATAATATATTTTTAGAAAATGGCCAATTGGATAGATCGGTAGAATTATTTTCCCAGGTTTAAAAACGCGGTAATTTGAGGTTCCGATATGGTTGTGAATAACTTTGACAGTTTTCATGCTATGACAGTCATTTATGCACCATTTTAAAGCATTACAGTTGCACTTTGTTTTGGTGTATAATTTGTGGCATAATGAATTTTTACAAAAATTGGATATATCGGTATATTTATTGGTACAGGTTTAAAAATGCGGTAATTTAAGGCTCCGATATGGTTGCAAATAACTTTTATAGTTTTCATGTTATAACAGTCGTTTATACATATTTTTATTGCATTATAGTTGCCATTTGTTTTGGTATATAATTTATTGCATAATGTATTTTTAGAAAATGGCCAATTGGATAGATCGATAGAATTATTTTCCCATGTTTAAAAAGGCGGTAATTTGAGGTTCCGATATGGTTGTGAATAACTTTGACAGTTTTCATGCTATGACAGTCATTTATGCATCATTTTAAAGCATTATGATTGCACTTTAATTTGGAATATCATTTGTGGCATAATGTGTTCGTCTAAAAAATGGTAAATTTGATGGATCGGTAGAATTATTGTTCTATGTTTAAAAACGCGATAATTTGAGGTTCCGATATGGTTGCAAATAACATTGACAGTTTTCATTCTATGACAGTCATTTATGCATCATTTTAAAGCATTATGATTGCACTTTAATATGGTATATCATTTGTAGCATAATGTGTGTTTTTACAAATTGGTCAATTTGATAGATGGGTAGAATTATTGTTCTATGTTTAATAAACGCAGTAATCTGAGGTTCCGATATGGTTGCAATTAACTTTGACAGTTTTCATGCTATGACAGTCATTTATACATCATTTTAAAGCATTATGATTGCACTTTAATTTGGTATATCATTTGTGACATAATGTGTTCGTCTAAAAAATGGTAAATTTGATGGATCGGTAGAATTATTGTTCTATGTTTAAAAACGCGGTAATTTGAGGTTCCGATATGGTTGCAAATAACATTGACAGTTTTCATGCTATGACAGTCATTTATGCATCATTTTAAAGCATTATGATTGCACTTTAATATGGTATATCATTTGTAGCATAATGTGTGTTTTTACAAATTGGTCAATTTGATAGATCGGTAGAATTATTGTTCTATGTTTAATAAACGCAGTAATCTGAGGTTCCGATATGGTTGCAATTAACTTTGGCAGTTTTCGTGCTAGGACAGTCGTTTATGCATTAAAATTGCCATTTGTTTTGGTATATAATTTATTGCATAATGTATTTTTAGAAAATGGCCAATTGGATAGATCGGTAGAATTATTCTCCCAGGTTTAAAAAGGCTGTAATTTGAGGTTCCGATATGGTTGCGAATAACTTTGACAGTTTTCATGCTATGACAATCATTTATGCATCATTTTAATGCATTACGATTGTACTTTAATTTGGTATATCACTTGTGGCAAAATGTGTTCTTCTAAAAAATTGTAAATTTGATGGATCGGTAGAATTGTTATTCTATGTTTAAAAACGCTATGATTTGAGGTTCCGTTATGAGGTTCCGGTTGCGAATAACTTTGACAGTTTTCATGCTATGACAGTAATTTATGCATCATTTTAAAGCATTATGATTGTACTTTAATTTGGTATATCATTTGTAGCATAATGTGTTCGTCTAAAAAATGGTCAATTTGATGGATCGGTAGAATTATTGTTCTATGTTTAATAAACGCTGTAATCTGAGGTTCCGATATGGTTGCAATTAACTTCGGCAGTTTTCGTGCTAGGACAGTCATTTGTGCACCATTTTAAAGCATTAAAATTGCCATTTGTTTTGGTATATAATTTATTGCATAATGTATTTTTAGAAAATGGCCAATTGGATAGATCGGTAGAATTATTCTCCCAGGTTTAAAAAGGCTGTAATTTGAGGTTCCGATATGGTTGCGAATAACTTTGACAGTTTTCATGCTATGACAATCATTTATGCATCATTTTAATGCATAACGATTGTACTTTAACTTGGTATATCACTTGTGGCAAAATGTGTTCTTCTAAAAAATTGTAAATTTGATGGATCGGTAGAATTGTTGTTCTATGTTTAAAAACGCTATGATTTGAGGTTCCGTTATGGTTGCAAATAACATTGACAGTTTTCATACTATGACAGTCATTTATGCATCATTTTAAAGAATTACATTTGCACTTTGTTTTGGTGTATAATTTGTGGCATAATGAGTTTTTACAAAAATTGGATAGATCGGTAAATTTATTGGTACAGGTTTAGAAATGCGGTAATTTAAGGCTCCGATATGGTTGCAAATATCTTTTATAGTTTTCATGTTATAGCAGTCGTTTATATATCTTTTTATTGCATTATAGTTGCCATTTGTTTTGGTATATAATTTATTGCATAATATATTTTTAGAAAATGGCCAATTGGATAGATCGGTAGAATTATTTTCCCAGGTTTAAAAACGCGGTAATTTGAGGTTCCGATATGGTTGTGAATAACTTTGACAGTTTTCATGCTATGACAGTCATTTATGCATCATTTTAAAGCATTACAGTTGCACTTTGTTTTGGTGTATAATTTGTGGCATAATGAATTTTTACAAAAATTGGATATATCGGTATATTTATTGGTACAGGTTTAAAAATGCGGTAATTTAAGGCTCCGATATGGTTGCAAATAACTTTTATAGTTTTCATGTTATAACAGTCGTTTATACATATTTTTATTGCATTATAGTTGCCATTTGTTTTGGTATATAATTTATTGCATAATGTATTTTTAGAAAATGGCCAATTGGATAGATCGATAGAATTATTTTCCCATGTTTAAAAAGGCGGTAATTTGAGGTTCCGATATGGTTGTGAATAACTTTGACAGTTTTCATGCTATGACAGTCATTTATGCATCATTTTAAAGCATTATGATTGCACTTTAATTTGGAATATCATTTGTGGCATAATGTGTTCGTCTAAAAAATGGTAAATTTGATGGATCGGTAGAATTATTGTTCTATGTTTAAAAACGCGATAATTTGAGGTTCCGATATGGTTGCAAATAACATTGACAGTTTTCATTCTATGACAGTCATTTATGCATCATTTTAAAGCATTATGATTGCACTTTAATATGGTATATCATTGTAGCATAATGTGTGTTTTTACAAATTGGTCAATTTGATAGATGGGTAGAATTATTGTTCTATGTTTAATAAACGCAGTAATCTGAGGTTCCGATATGGTTGCAATTAACTTTGGCAGTTTTCGCGCTAGGACAGTCGTTTATGCACCATTTTAAAGCATTAAAATTGCCATTTGTTTTGGTATATAATTTATTGCATAATGTATTTTTAGAAAATGCCAATTGGATAGATCGGTAGAATTATTTTCCCAGGTTTAAAAACGCGGTAATTTGAGGTTCCGATATGGTTGTGAATAACTTTGACAGTTTTCATGCTATGACAGTCATTTATGCATCATTTTAAAGCATTATGATTGCACTTTAATTTGGAATATCATTTGTGGCATAATGTGTTCGTCTAAAAAATGGTAAATTTGATGGATCGGTAGAATTATTGTTCTATGTTTAAAACGCGATAATTTGAGGTTCCGATATGGTTGCAAATAACATTGACAGTTTTCATTCTATGACAGTCATTTATGCATCATTTTAAAGCATTATGATTGCACTTTAATATGGTATATCATTTGTAGCATAATGTGTGTTTTTACAAATTGGTCAATTTGATAGATGGGTAGAATTATTGTTCTATGTTTAATAAACGCCGTAATCTGAGGTTCCGATATGGTTGCAATTAACTTTGGCAGTTTTCGTGCTAGGACAGTCGTTTATGCACCATTTTAAAGCATTAAAATTGCCATTTGTTTTGGTATATAATTTATTGCATAATGTATTTTTAGAAAATGCCAATTGGATAGATCGGTAGAATTATTTTCCCAGGTTTAAAAACGCGGTAATTTGAGGTTCCGATATGGTTGTGAATAACTTTGACAGTTTTCATGCCAGGACAATTGTTTATGCATCATTTTAAAGCATTACAGTTGCACTTTGTTTTGGTGTATAATTTGTGGCATAATGAATTTTTACAAAAATTGGATAGATCGGTATATTTATTGGTACAGGTTTAGAAATGCGGTAATTTAAGGCTCCGATATGGTTGCAAATATCTTTTATAGTTTTCATGTTATAACAGTCGTTTATATATCTTTTTATTGCATTATAGTTGCCATTTGCTTTGGTATATAATTTATTCCATAATATATTTTTAGAAAATGGCCAATTGGATAGATCGGTAGAATTATTTTACAGCTTTAAAAAGGCGGTAATTTGAGGTTCCGATATGGTTGCAAATAACATTGACAGTTTTCATGCTATGATAGTCATTTATGCATCATTTTAAAGCATTGTGATTGCACTTTAATATGGTATATCATTTGTAGCATAATGTGTGTTTTTACCAATTGGTCAATTTGGGAGATCGGTAGAATTATTGTTCTATGTTTAATAAACGCTGTAATCTGAGGTTCCGATATGGTTGCAATTAACTTTGGCAGTTTTCGTGCTAGGACAGTCGTTTATGCACCATTTTAAAGCATTAAAATTGCCATTTGTTTTGGTATATAATTTATTGCAAAATGTTTTTTTAGAAAATGGCCACTTAGATAAATCGGTAGAATTATTTTCCCAGGTTTAAAAACGCGGTAATTTGAGGTTCCGATATGGTTGTGAATAACTTTGACAATTTTCATGCTATGACAGTCATTTATGCATCATTTTAAAGCATTACAGTTGCACTTTGTTTTGG